>NC_044505.1:19236037-19447294 GCF_902362185.1 Chanos chanos
TACCGTCTCTCTGTCTGCTCGTCTTTCCACATGTTCATCACACGTTTATCTTTTATTTTTTTGACATTCTTTATACTGTCTACTAGCTGTGTTTTCATGTTCATTATCGCTGTGTTGTTTTGTAATTTGCCCGCTGGGTTGGCACCTATTGCACACCTGGCTGGCCTAGAAGGGGCCTCCTCTCTCTGTGGTCCTTCTCAAGAGTTCTTCTATTTTTCCCTAGCGTCTGGGTTTTTTTAAGGAGTTTTTTTCTTGCCCGCTATGAGGATCAAGTCAGGGGGTGCCACCCTGCTCCATTTGTTGTAATCCTGTGGGCATGTAAAGCCCTTTGAGACTGTAAACAGTGATACTGGGCTTAAAATAAACTTCAACTTGAACTTTATTTGTTCGCTGTTTACCATCTTTCCGTCTGTTCATCTTTCCACACTTTAATTTCTCTGTCTTTTCTCTTTGCGTTTTTATTTCTCTCTCTCTCTCTCTCTCTCTCTCCCTCTCTCTCTCTCCCTCTCTCTCTCTCTCTCTCTCTCTCTTTTTCTGTAGATGAACATGAAAACACAGGCAATCCCTTCCTGGCCCTGCTCTTGTTGTTGGGCATACCGGTGGGGATCTGCTGCTGCTGTCGAAAGAAGATCAGGAGAGCAGTGAAATCCAAAGCCAGCGACCCTGTCTATACGGCCGGACCGGCCGACACCGTGCACCCCCCACCGCCCTCCTACAACACCCCCTCCGTCACCCCCCCGGCCCCGGGAACAGCTGGCCCAGTAAGCATCCGCAGGAAGAATTCCGCCTGAACGATTTGGAAAGATTTGGAAAGATTTGGTGATATATGTCGTGTGGAGTTTGTGCTATGCCTCTGGTGTTATATTTCAGACGTGTTTATTTTTTTAAAGATGCGGTTTATTTGTTGGGGATGAGTACCAGATCAGTTTAATGAGTTTCTCCACTGTTCTTTCTGTCAATTCAGTCAATTATATGTGTGTGTGTGGATTGATAACTGATCAGTATTGTTTAGATACTTAACCATGGATAAGTCTTGTCTTTAGAGCATATTAACTGTGATTTTTTTAATCAGCATTTACAGTGTTGCGTTTTTGTTTGTTGTAGGTGTATTATCACAACACTGGACCAGTGCCTAGTCCTAATGCGGTAGGACAATTTATTATCATTGTGTGTGAGAGAGTGTGTGTGTGTGAGAGTGTGTGTGTGTGTGTGTGTGTAAGAGAGAGTGAGAGAGAAAGATTAGTGTATGTAAGAGCCAGAATCAGCATATGCTTGTAATAGAATCAGAGGTGGGTAGTAACGCGTTACATTTACTCTGTTACATGTCCTTAAGAAAGTTTTTCCAGTAAATTGTACTAATAGGAGTTTTAATGCGTAATGCTTTTCACTGTTACTCAGGTACATTTATGATTTAAAACATGTACTTATTCTCCGTTACATTACACTACTCACTTCTCACTGCTTTGATTTAATTTGTTAAAGTACGTTTATACGCACAGCTTCTATGACGTCGACTGTCTTGATACGTTCGTGTGTTTGGCTCACTGTTTTAAATACACCACATCCCTCCACTGGCGTGCGCGCGCGCGCGCGCGCGTGTGTGTGTGTGTGTATGTCCGCATGCATGTATGTGTGCGTGCGTGCGTGTGTGTGTATTCAATGATGACAGTTCTGATCTTTGTTGCAGGGCTATTCTCCAGGTTACCCACAGGGTCAGGTGTACCCTCCCCCGAGCCCAGTTCCCGGTCAGCCTCAGTGGAACGCCCAGCCAGGCGTGCCCCCGAACCCTGTGAGTATCTGTCCGTAGCCACATGGCCTTGATCAACCACAGATGCTTATTACCTCAAAACTCACACAAACATCTCATAGTGAGTGTCTCTCAACAGTCAACTTGACAATGTCATGTAATGTAGTGCACTTCTGTGTCATTAGTACCAATTGTGAGACTCTTTTGGTGACCAGACACCGTTTGACACCCTGTAAACAGCACTGTGGTTATAGGGAGATTAGCCAGATATGCTATTAGTTTGTATCTGTTTGGAAAGGAGGAGAGCAGGCATTTGTAGATTGAGTAATCACCATGGTGACAGAGGCCCGTGTCTTTCAGTCTCGTTCTACTGCAGACCTCACAGCTGATCTGAGTGCTGTGTATATACCCTCTCTGATGATTTGCATATTAAAATTCGAGGATATGCACAGATTTCTTTTTCATTTTTTTGCAACAAGTTCAAACCTGGTCCAGCGTTTAACGGTGTTCCATCCAACGAAGAAGTCCAGAGTTCAATCACACACTAGCATGACTTGCCCAGTGACATCATTTTTGATGTATCTGATGTTCTTTGATTTTTTCAGTCCCATTATACATCCGAAGGGTTCCTCTTTTAAAGCCTTCCTATCGTAATTCGTAATTATTTTGATTTTCATAATTGTTTTGATTAATCATAATCGTTTTGATTTTCATAATTGTTTTGATTAATCATAATTGTTTTGATTTTCATAATTGTTTTGATTAATCATAATCGTTTTGATTTTCATAATTGTTTTGATGCGTTCATAGTTATTTTGATTTTCATCGTTGTTTTGATTTTCCTGATTGTTTTGATGTATCATAATCATTTGCATTTTCAGCGTAGTTTGAGTTCTGAGAGGTTCTACTGGGTCACGTTCTGACATTTCTCTCGTGTCCAGTCACTGGGTGCTGACCCATCTAACAGTGCTGGTGAGACAGAAGGCTGGTTTCGGTTCTGTTGAGCCCATTCTCTTTTGTTCTCCTGTCATTTCAGGCTCTTAACCCGGCCTACCCGCCTCAGAACCCCGTGTACCCGCCCGTACCCCAGCCTCAGGCCGCAGCTCCGGTACGTCCCAAACCACACCGCTGCCTTTTCCTTTTCGGTTTTTTTTTCCTGGAACGCCGGGTCTTTTTTTTTTTCCCCCCCCGCCGCCGTGGTCTGCCGCCTCGTCACCCTTCATCTCGTCTCTAGACCTGAGACATCTGGTCTTCAGCTTTTTTCCACACCTATTCTCGTTTTTCATTATTATTATTCTTTTCCCGCTTTTTTTGGTTCTTCTCCCCCCCCCCCCCCTCCCCCTCTTGTCCTCTCGGACTCTTGTCGCCACGCAAGGTTTAAACCCTTTGAAAGTCAAATAAAAGTTTTTTCTCAAATATAAATCTTCTTACTGATCTATGCGGCCATATTGACTTTTCTGCTATACATCATTTCAGTTTCCTCACGAATGATTATTGTGTGTGTGTGTGTGTGTGTGTGTGTGTAGGGTTATGGTCCGGTGATGTACAGTGCACCTCCTATATCGGCGGAACCAGTGAAGGAGGAGATCAAGATGAATGAGATGGCTCCTGCTGCTCCGTTGCTCACCCCGCCTAAATCTGAGGTACTTCCTCTCTCTCTCTCTCTCTCTCTCTCCCTTCTTTTACGCTTTTTCTCTCCCTTGACACGTATGTGCGAGGCTCTCTCCTGTCGTACGGTTCATCCCTCTCTCTTTCTTTTTCTCTTTAATGTATGGCCTCTTTCACGCTGTGTATTACTCACAATATTTTCATCTGTTTCGTCCATGCAGAAGGATTAGTCATGATATTATTCTCTCTCTCTCTCTCTCTCTCTCTCTCCCCGTCTCCTCAAATTCCTCCCGGCCTAGGCGGTAGCTCCATCAGCTCCATCTAACGATGTCCTCCATTCATCTGATGCGGTCGCGGAGTTCAAGCTCGAGGGGACCAAGTACCTTTAAAATGGCATGGACCTCCTCTCCCCCCCCTCCGCGTGAACAGACGAATTCGGACGGAACGCTGAACAGCTTTTCCCTAAGTCAGTCCCGCGTATCCTGATTTCAGTGTGAGGAATAACGAAGTGAATCCTCAACCTAAGTTGTCGAAAGAATAGGACTCAATGATAGAACGTGTAATCCTGTGTTCCAAACTTACACAGTGCTCTTATAAACCTCACTTAGCATGTCGTTAGTAAAGCCTACGAAGGCTGCTGTAGCACTGCCGACAAATCGTCATGTTGTAATGAATGTACCTTTATTCACCCAGATGCACCAAAACATCATACACACACCATTGGCACTTACCACCATGTTCTACAGAGGATGAACCAATAACATCATCAGTGATTAGATTTCTGTGACGTGCTGACCAATCACCGAGCGTGATACTGGTTTTAGGTGCACTACATATACCCTCTAAAGGCTGACCCCTGCTGATCTCGTCCCTGACGTTGTCCTAGATAACAAGGGTCATTTTGAATATCGGTATTGAATTTTGAACATGGTGATTTTTTTAAAAAAAAAAATCATATTAATTCTAATGTTGGATGTTGAAAGTTAGTGTAAGTAGTTTGGCCAGTCTTGCTAGTGGCTGTTGTGCATTTTTTACAGGCGTTAAATGCATATTAAAAACGTTAAAGGAGAAGTATTAATATATATATATATATATATGTGTGTGTGTAAACAAAAGCTAGCAAGCAGGAGTGTACAGTATATCTTTCACTATGGTAAGGGAATTGGACAAACGGTTGTGCATGAATATTTTTTTTTTTTCATCTCAGAGAAAGGATTTTTTTTTTTTAACCTTTGAAGCACCACTCCACGGTTACCACTGACCAGAGATCTGCTCATTCAGTCCCAGCCCAAAGATTTTAACAGTTCTTTGTTGTTGTTGTTGTTTGTTTGCTGTTTGTTCTATTGCTGACACTCAGGAACCAGGAAAAAAAATCTTGTGCAAGACAATTAGCTCATTTTCAATGTGTACAGGAAAAACAAAACAAAAAAAAATTAAACAAAGTAAGTTCTGAAGCTTCTTAGATGGATAGTCGTAGAGTTTGAACTTCAATACCATCTGTTGATTAGTTTAACCCTTGTTTTTACAAAAAAAAAAAAAAAAGAAAGAAAGAAAGAGAAAGAGGAGAAAAAGGATTGAAAAACAAAATCTTTTGGGTGGGTTCAGGGCAAATACTTACCTGTATGCAGAGTGAGCGAATGTCTTGCACTGACACCTTAAAAAAAAACAAAAAAACAAGTCCAGACCTCTCTCAAAGAATGACACATACTATCATATCATACAGTGGCCTTTGATTATGGCGAAAGAATTGTAACACATTTGTAGCTCTCTTTGTCTCTAGACATCCCGTCATCAAGACGTCTGGACTGTTGACATTTTTATGGCCTTCACAGCTATGAAGAGATCAAGGTCAGGGAACAATCCATTTGCAAACTCAGTTTTGCTTTCTCCCTAGTGCATTCATATGCTGATTTTGACACAGGTTCCTTGTCTTAATTTTGAAAACCACTCAAGGTTGTAATGCAGGATCTCCTGAGATCTGCCACATCGTTAAAAATGCCGACCCACTGCCAGTGGCCTATGTCAGTTTGCCTACCTCCAAATTTTTTCAGGGAACAATATCCTCCCCATCCTGCCTGTCACAATCCAGCCACTCTTTTACACTGCTTCTGATATGCAACATTGTTATAATAGTGTCTTCAAACTGTTACAATATTTTCATTTTCAGAATTACATATTTTAACATCTGTTTTACTTTTTTTTTTTGTTTAAACTGTTACCATGTTTTGTATTGTTTTTGTTTGTTTATTTGTTTTTTTTTTACTGGGAGTCCATTTCAACACAGAATCCAAAGCTGTTAATTTTACCTCTTCCTGCCTTTTTGAAAACTGTTTGCCGTCTATGTACTTCTAACTCACTGCACTGTTTTCAATGTAAAATTCCCTCTGGTGACGTTTGGTTTCGCAAGACATAGACTGAACAATGCAATTTAATGTTGTACTAGTATTGGTCTTCTTCTAAGAAAATCAGTCCTTTGTATTTTGTAATGTTCTGGAAAGTATGTTTGTGTTTCTGAATCACGTAAAGTGTTAGAGAGCTGGAAACTGATGAGCAATACAGACAAGATATACAGTAGGACTTGTGTTTACTTCATAAGACTTTTGCTCGTGGAAAATCATTTTATTTTAGTCTTAGCAAGCACTTGTCATAATTCAGCATATAGGCACGTACACTTAACCATGATAACAGAAAGAAATTGGAAAAAGTTTTTTTTTGTTGTTTAAACATATCAACAAGTAATCCACGATGTTCTAGTACCAGCATACCACCATCTGCCAAATATCTTTCTGCATCTTTGAATTCAGAATTTTCTCTGACTCTTTTTTTTCCCCCTTCCCTTTAGCCTCAGGCAAACGCCCACACCAGGGCTGCACTGCTTTGGCTTGACTTAAAGGTTATATAACTGATTCATTCATTTTATAAGGTCATCAGGCGTTACGAAAGACAGTAGCAAACCTGCCACTGTAGGAAGAGCACCTTTAAAATGATAAGAATCACTGAGAGAGAAGCCCTAAATAAAAAAAAAAAAGCCCCCCCCCCAAAAAAAAAGTTGACCGTTGAGTCCAAAGCTGCCATGTCGCTCCATGAGGAGATGCCACTAGTAGATCTGAAATCAGTCATATGATTGACTCGTGATCCAGCCAATCAGAGAACATGATGTTGAAATGAATCCTTTTTTTTCCCGTTCCCAGTCTTCTATCTTTTCAAACCTTCTCAAAGGAACTGGGAATCAGATCCGGTTTGACCTCCTCTATCTTTTCTCAGTCCCTGGTACTACTCCACTTTCCTCTTTCGCTCCATCTCTCTGATCCGTCCCTCCAGAAGCCGGACTTTCCCCTCCAGACAGGCTGCTTCGTCGCCCTTGCCGCCGGACGGGCCGACGCGCAGCAGAATGCAAACCAGGACCAAGCCCAGAAGCCTCAGCGCAGTGGTCTCGGCACCGGCCCCGCTGTCACTCAAGATCATCACAAAGGCGCCCAATGCAAAGACGACCTTCACCAGCCACAGGGCCTGCCTTAGAACCCCGGCGACCAATCGGAACGCTAGGGACAGAAGCCAGTAGCAAATCACGGCCAGCAGGGTCCACTTAGTGACGAATAGCACGCCTTCGGGGGTGACACGGTCAAACGGCAGCTTGACTGTGACGGACAGAGAGGAAATGTGGACAGTAGACAGACTCAAAGGTCAAAAAAACACACACAGATGGTCAGATTTGACTCAAAGATTTGAATTCACCAAAGCGTTTTTCTTAAACCATATGTCCAAAACCCATGACAGAAGCAGCTATAAGCAGCAGTGTTTTACTAATAACAGAACAGGTTCTTAACTGTGCTAAAGTATTCAAACTGAACACCGTTAGGATAACTGGCCTGAACAGTGTACATAAATGTGTGGTCAAAAAACAAACAAATTAAAAATAATGCTCAAGCTTTGGCTTGTCATACACATTCAGCAAACCACACATTTTCACAACCTCTGGGTCTACACCTGAAGAGGACACCTATACAACAGCTCTATTTTAATGTTTAATAACAAAAAAAGAAAGGCATCTTCAGGACATCATATCATCAAGCAACAGTTCACTTAAATCAGATATTTTGCTCTGTTGGTGAAATAAATGTGGGTTTGCTATTCTGTTCTCATGCTGCCTTAACCTAGTTGCCAGTCATTTCCTGTGGCAGCTTGGACATTGTTTCAGTCTTTACCACAAACTCAAACCTCTACTGAGGTGTAACATGCAGTGTGGGAGTTCCATGTGTAGTAAAGACATGTTTTGTAAAGGTCAGATTTAATATCTAGTTAGAGTTCACAGTGACTGGCGTTTTAACTCTTTAACTCCTGGTGATCAGGGTGTGTCTAAATGCGAAACTGTTTTTTGGATTTACCGTGAACGCCCGCGGCCTCAAGCCAGTTTGTGAGGTGTACCACGAGGACGTTAAGAGCAGCGGCTGTCCATTCTGAAAGAGATTTGACCGCGTTCCCAGCACTCTGTGTGAAAAAGAGAGAGAGAAAAAGAGATATTTATTAGTGGAAGATGGAGGGAGAGATCGAGGCAGAGTCGGGAGTGGGGGACAGGGTGGTGAGCAAGAAAGAAAAAAAAAAAGAGACGCGTAAGGCATTTGAGAAAGCACACAAATACACTGATTAGTAAAAAAGGCACATTTCTAACAGCGTCGCAACGGTCTTCATACGTGTGTGCGGCAGCTCCACCTTTGCTCACCTTAACTGTCGTCTCAACTGTCTGCTTACCGAAAGCCGACACTAGACAGCTGTGGGCTTCCTCTGCCAGAGCTACTATCGTTGACCGAAAGTCATTAAGAACACTTGAGAACTTCTGATCGCCAGACTCCGGAGACAGACCCAAGTTAGGCGACACTAGGGCGAAAAAGACGTGCAAAACAACCGAAATACGCACCATCTTTAGTGATAGGTAACTTTAAATCGTCACAGTTTGAAACACGGCTGTTCCGTGTTCAATCTCTATAAAAGAAAACAAGCTTCCTCAGAAGTTCAGGTTATCCTGTATTCCGGTCCCCAAAAGTCAGACGTTACGCTGCCACGATTGTGCTGATGTGTAAAGCATGGGATGGCAGAGGTTTTGCGAACAGTTGCAACCCTGTAACTTAAACATACTGAACGTTTCGGTTGTTTTCCAAAAAAAATATACAGTAACACTCCTTGTTCGCTGACGGTGTGGACAATTTTAACTGACTTTCCGGTATTTTTCTTCTTGGTGCAGTGTACAGTGTTTTAATGTTTCGTTGCTCGTGGCCACTTAAGAACAGTTCCCTAATGTAACAAACAAGGAAACTCGTTATTCCATTTTCCTTTCTTTTAAATATATCCAAGAAGGGACAATGTTGCCACCTATCGGCGTGGATCGCGAAAGTACGGTGCTTTCCACAAGTTAGTGGCACACCAGAGTGCACTTTTTTTTAGCAGGAATATGGCTGAATTGGTCCCCAGGCATCAGTGGATAGAGCTGTCGCCTCGCAACAGAGGGTCTCAGGTAAGATTCCCGGCCGGGCGGCCAGGGCCCTTTCTGAGGTTTGTATGTTCTCCCTTGTTTACGTGGGTTTCCTCCGGAAGCTCCGTTTTCCTCCCACAGTCCAAAGACATGTAAGTCAGGCGAACTGCAGAACCCCCCCCCCCCGACCCTAATCAGGGTAAGCGGCTTAGAAAATTAATGAAAATGGTCTCTCTCTCAGTCACTCGCATGACAGAGGTGCTGTAGCGCCAGCAACCGATGCCTCCGCAATGCTCAGAGCGCCCCCTGCCGACCATTCTGCAGTTCACAGAAGCACAGAACAAAATAACATTTTAACTGGTACTTAAGAAAAAAAATGGGCGGGTGGGATGTGTGTGTGTGTGTGTGTGTGTGTATACAGTTAAGATCAAAATTATTAGCCCCCAAGGAGATATGGAACATTTTCCTAAATTTCTGTCCAACATTTACATCATTCATAAAACTTTTCAGAGTAAAACATTCATCAGTGTGAAGGCCCCCATTTGGAACATTTTGGAGTTTGGGTTTTTTTTTTAAAGAAATCAGTATTGCCTTTTTCTTTATACATTCATCAGAACACAGTGGACCACCAGCCTGATGACAGGAACAGAACCAAAACAGAGCACGCGGAATCTTTAAAAGCTGATTTGGAGCTTGTTGAACACGGAGATTCTTTAGACCATTCCACACAAAAATGGGTTGAAGACTAGCTACAGGCAGTGGTTCAGAGAGCACTGTAAAAAAGTCATACGGTTTACGTAATCAACCAACACCCTGATCCCCACAAAGCCAAAGTATTTATGTGTGGTGCACATCCAGAGAGACCTAAAAGCCCATTTTTACACGGTGAAGGTTTATTCGCTGCTCTCTTATGGCGCACGTTGATTTTACTGGCAGGGGTTTGGTCCACCCGACCCTGCTGAGGACTGGGTAAATATCAATAACGACCAAACCATTCAGAGTGATCACATTCATCCTTTGTTAATGCATTTTTTTTGGTCTTCACTAGGACGACTGATTCCCCATTTGCAGGACATCTGTTGTCCATAGCTAGTTTGATAAGCATGAAAAAAAAAAGCAAAGTATACACCATGACTCTCTCTGTCACAAAACTTCAACCCAGCTTAACATTTGTGGGAGATTCTGAAGAGGCGTCCAATGTAGGGCCTTACGCTGAAAATATCGAAACATGAAATGATGGAATTTTCCATGGAACAATGTGTCGAATTTCTACAGTACAGTTCTAGACAGTAATGGAAGCTTTGTCAAGGTACAATGAGGTTGTTTTCTGTAAAGTCTCTCTTTGCAGCACATCACTGCTTTCCGGCACCTCATTGGATGTTGCTGTTGACTGTTGCCTAGCAACATATGCATGTGGTCAATGCGCTGCTGTCTAGACCCAGTGCTTGAGGTTGTAATTAGTGTGATTAGGTTGTAATTAATCACAATTGCGACCCCTAGTGGACGAATAATTAAATTCTGACATGTCTCGTTTTTTTTGTACATCACCTGTGTGACATGTTTTACTGGAGATGAGCTCAGGGTCTTTTTTTGCATACAGTTCAAAGCAGCTACACAGATTTTTTTTTTTTGCTCTTACAAATTTTTGCAAAACTCTGAAATCAGCAGGTCATTAGCACATGAATTTTGACTCACATTCTTAGGCCAGATATCTAAGACCACTCATATTTCTGAGTAAATACAAACAAATTACTAAAAAAAAAAAACCCTCTTCGTGCAAGTTTCACATTATTTTCAGTTATAATTTCCGATATGCTTATGCTGTAAGATACATTCTAATGTCAACCCTGAGTTTCTAAATGTGAAAGTCATAATGTGAAATAAATCCTGAAAGAAGTGTCTATATATATATATATATATATATATATATATATATATATATATATATATATATATATATATATATATATATACACATACGTACATACACACACACACACACACACACATATATATATATATATATATACATACATACACACACACACACACACATATATATATATTTATGTATAAATCAACATCACATCCATCATTAAATATGATTTGGTTGGTAGCTCTGTTTGTTTCCAGTTGAGTAATATCAGTCTTTGTGCTAATGTGACAAATACAACAGTCTCATACTGACTGTTTGCCAGTACTACTCTGGGATCCTCAACACCATATAATAGCTAGTACTGCAACTGGATCAAGCAGCCTCTCCAAGATGTCTGATAGGGACTTCAAATTTTAAGCCACTAACCACAAATGTTAAATTGAATTTATTTTCATTTCTCTCTCTCTCTCTCTCTCTCTCTCTCTCTCTCTCTCTCCCTCTCTCTCTCTTTATAAATCCTTTTTCATCTGTTGTCTATTGTCTATCTTATCTTATAAAGTGTGCCTTTAAGGTTATGTTTTTATGTCCCGGGACACCTGATGTCCTTGTTGTAGCATTGTCCTGTTATGAGAACACTTCAGCAAATCCCTAACAACCGCGTTGGCATGGCAATAGACACTGGGCCTGAATCTGAAATGTTTGCAGTTTTGTATTTGAAAACAGTGGTATTATATCTAGAGTGCTGAGAATCACTCAGGACCTTCCAACTTCCTTCACTTTCTCTGTCTGTCCTCTTTCAAATGTCACAGTGCTAAGTCACTAGTCTGGAAAAATCAAAGGTACACATGGCAATTATTCACATAAGCTTTAATAAACTCGACTTGTTATTCCGATGTGTTAACTGTTTCAGTTTACAGTGTTAACAAAAAAAATTCTATACAGATTTGTCAAATAACCATAAAGAGACAAAGCTTTGTAAAACAGAGGTAGCTAAATTTTCTGTTAAGAGTTCTCAAAGTCTCAGATTGTGCAGTTGTTCACATGCTTGAGGTTTTTCACTGGGTGTTATAGTGTGAAACCAGAAAACAGACAATGAAATAACAGTGAAAAGGGCTTCAAAGTCCATCTTGTATCTTTTTCTGACATATACTTCAGGGATCAAGGAAAAAAAAACAAAACAATGAGCTTGTGGTAGCAGAACGTCTATGGGACGGTCCTGATATGGTCAAAACGTCTATGGGACAGTCCTGATACGGTCAAAACGTCTATGGGACGGTCCTGATATGGTCAAAACGTCTATGGGGTGGTCCTGATACAGTCAAAACGTCTATGGGATGGTCCTGATATGGTCAAAACGTCTATGGGACGGTCCTGATATGGTCAAAACGTCTATGGGGCGGTCCTGATACGGTCAAATGTTGTAAGATTCTGTCACACTGAACCATTTTTACTTGAGCTTCTCTTCCGCTTTGGTCAAAGAGTCTATTATTCCTATCACAACGTTCATCATCTCATTGGCTTTCTCTTTCAACCAGCCAATCACCTTCGTGATCTTCTCCCACTGCCAAAAGATCATGACAGAGAAAGTGGTCCACTGGAAGACCCTTCCTATCTCGTCCTGAGAGATGACGGGCAGTTCAACTGGAGAGAGATGAGTAGAGAAACTGTTGCTTATAGGAACATTTCACTCCTTTGGTAATATGTTTATGTATATATATATATATATATATATATATATATATATATATATATATATATATATTACTGACATCTAATGTCTCATGTCTCCCTATAAAGCCAAGAAAGTAATTTTTAGGGTGAATAATCAGCCATAAAGGATTATGAATACTTAGAAAGTTTATGCCGAGTTTTTAAAAATTTTGTACATACAAGATGGGTTACAACAGTAGTTGTGCTGATCCTATTGGCTTGGTATATCATCTATCTGACATAGACAAGAAACAGTCAGAGGGCACATCGACATTAAAAAACAGCTAAACAACACGCTTAAGCAACTTATAAATCACAGGAAATGGAAAACAAATTGCGGACTATGAGGCGTGGACATGAATAATCATTTTCATAAGAGTTTGCATTGCAATACATATATATTTCTACCTCTACTCGTAAAACTGTGCACTGTCTGTTTTTACTTATTCACTTACTTAGCATCTGTTATGCCCTGATGTCTGTGTACTTATTTATTTATTTACTTATTTATCTTTATTATAACTTACTTTCTTATTAATGCTGCTACTTGTGCTATCCCCTCTGCTGCTGTTGCAATGCAAATTCCCCTGTCAGTGAGACTAATAAAGGATTATCTTATCTGATTATCTTATCTTAAAACGCCTTATGACTGGTATAAGCTTTTATGTCTGCTGAGTATTTCAGTACTGTGGGTGTGGACATATGATCTTCATTAGTTTACACCACTTTAACATGACTGAAAAATTTTACTGATTAAAAAAAAACTGTCTCGTGGTATGGTTTGCTTCTCACTGTCGCAAAACGAATTGATGAGATAGAGCGTGCTTCTTCCAGCTTTTCTAACTCTATGGATGAATTCAGAATACAAAACAGTTTGAAGCACATTGATAAATCGTAACCCGACATAAGTGGGCATGAACTTGTGTAGTCATGTATCTGCTGCCTCTATGTAATCTGGAGTGTAAAATGTGTTAAGCTTACATAGATCAAATTTGAAGAGAATATATATTTTTAGATGTAATGATTGCAACATTACCATTAATGCCCACCGTGCGTAACATTTTGGAGACTGTTGCTGTAGCTGTGTTCAGACTGACAGCTCCATTTTCCCTCAAGCTGGTGCACAGCATCTGAATAAACTTGAGAGAGAGAGAGAGAGAGAGAGAGAGAGCGAGAAAGAGAGAGAGAGAGAGAGAGCGTACTTTGTCTCACTATCGGCTTTACCAAGATAGAGAACCAAGTTGTGCATAACCTCGGTTAGAAAGAACACATTCAAAAATACAACTCCATGACAAAGGAGAGTAAGGTATTTTATATGGTTTATCCAAGGGCAAGGAATATAACTTTTTGCTAATGTTTATAAATCTATCTGTCTATCTATCTATCTATCTATCTATGTACTAGTGTGTGTGTATACACACACACACACACACACACATACATATATACATGTGTAAATGCACAGAAAAAAACTTTGAAAGGAAATTAGGTAAACTGTATGTCAGAGTTTCCTTCTATGGATACACAAAATATTGGGTGAGGCATACCTTGAACAAGTTTGGGAACCTTTGGTGTAGGTAAATGGTATGTTACGCTATTAAATTTAATAACAAACTATATAAGACCTTCTGCTCTTATGGCTTCATTTCATATGTGTCTATTAATAAAACGTTTTTGTGAATTTCATTAAATTTATATTACGATTATTGAACTTACGTCAGTATAAAAATATGAACGTATCCGTCATGATGGTGAGGTAAACGGAATCATCACAGTCCTAGTTTTAGTTTGTTTGTTTTTTTGACCTGAATTGGCGTGTCCACAACCTTTTCTCCAAGTACGCTCACTAAGTGCACGCGGATATCTGAGTAGAGACCCGTTATAGCAGAGGCAGCGCGCTCAATAGGTCCGACAGGTTCATCTTCCCCGTAACACGGCAATACAAATGAGTTCTGAACGCAAAGCATCAAAATCACAGAAGTCAGAGATTCAACCATTTTTTTAGAGAAGCGTTAAGTCGCTGTAATTTGTTTTCAAATTCCATTTTTACTCGGTCAAAAAAAGATCCAGATGTTCTGGATACAGGGGATGCAAATACGGAGCGCAGCTTGCAATATTTTACAGAGAGTGAAACGGCATAGGTGCTATGTATGTATTTAGGCCACGCCTCCAATCAGAGAGGGCTGGACCTTATAGTAACTTGGCATCACTCACCTCAGTTCCGCTGAACTGTTTTCAAAGTGAAACTATTTCATGTTTCCAAGAAGTCAATACAAGTCTGTATCCTCTATTTCCTTCTTTGATAATACAGATAAATTAGAACCACTGTGCAGAAAACTTTATTTATTTCCATTGTTTGTCCAGTGAAAAAGTAACACCCAAAATATATTGCTTATTTCCTCTTCATTTTTAATATTATTATATTTTTTTAAAGGAAAACTGAGGGCATACACATTCAGACACAAAGCATATAAAACAAGAGTGGAATGGTGTATTTACATTATTTTTGATTTGTGAAGACCAAGAATTAAATATACAGTGCTGTGAGAATTTAACGTGGCAACGCCAAATTTTATTGGGTGGCGTCAACAACATTACACACACATAAAATTGCCCTGGAAACTGATTTAGAACCTGTTTCTGTTTATGCAAATTCAACACTGACGTGCGGTTAGTCAGAGGATAACACATCAAGTGCAAACGACACCAACGGGCTGACAAACATGAATTTGGCCTATAGGTCACTAAAGTATCCTGATAAGCACTTTAACCAGTTTCAGCACGAACAGTATGAAGTTTGCGCTCCTCTTCACCAGACTGAAAGCCTTTTTCACCATCCAAATCGCCAAACGCAGGAGCACCGACCCTCTCGCCCATCGATACAAAATCATAGGCAGCAGAGTGCACAAAGTGACGAAACCCACCCCCCTCTGAGGTGACAGGGCGTGAGCTCAGATTCACTTGGGAGAGAGAGGAGACGAGAGAAAACACAAGAGCGAGACAGAGCGTGAATAACTGAGTCTCCTATTGTCACATGCCTTACACATGACCACATACATTTGCTTAATACATAATGGCCTATTCATATATACATATACATATACTATACATTATCCTAGACTAGATAGGCCACTGACCTCTCTAAGGTCATCTTACAACAGTATTTCTCGGCTGTAGTCCTGAGGCCCCGCAGTAAAAGGACAGGTTGGTTTTAATCCACATCGAGCTCAACTGATCAGCTAATTACTTTAGCTGCTTGAACTTTGTGGAACATAGTAAAACAACCAGTGGCATTTGCCCAAAAGGAATACATATCACAAAGGAAACACACAGAACGGTTAGAACACAGGGAGGGTTAAAACTTCAACTTAGATTGATATCATCTATTTCTTTGTCTCCTAAAAGTATGGTTTCTGACCCCCCTAACGTTCAAAGATAGAATAGATAAAGACATCATAGTTACATAAGCATATGTAGAGCTGAAGATCTTTTTTAAGTTTTATTTTTCATAACTAAAAACCAGCGTTCCCAGAGTTTCGCTCAAAGGTTATTTCTGTGATATTTTCAAAATACTCTGATTTTACTTCTCGCTAATCTGTCATTTGACAAGTGTCAGCTGACAAAAATTGCCAGCGTGTGACTGTTTATAAATTACACAAGATAGCAGCATTTGCTGGTCTATTCATATATGTTCAGTTGTACTTTACTTCTAAGCAGGGTAATTAAATCTTAATGGCTTACTATAAATCAGAATAGATTTAATTTTCTTAGTCAGACTGATGAATGGGAATGTTCAAATAAAAAAGAATCAGTCGTTGCTCCCTCTTTTATATGTCATTCACTGAGCTCATGAGCGGTGGATTTGAATTCGCGCAAGTGGTGCGCTTTAATTTAACGGTCTCACCCGATCATGTGACAACGATTCACTCAACAGATCTTTTTCGACAGTGAAAGAGCCAGCCAAGCAAAGGTAGGCCGTAATCCTTCCATCAGTTCTTCTTGATACTGTCATAAGAGCCTTGATTGATACTCCACAGCAAAATTGTGAACGTCGTGTTACATCTCGTTTCCGTCTGATTGTAAACATTTTTCTTTCTCGAGGAAGAAAAAAAGGCTACAGTCCTCTTCCTCGTTTAACGGATGAGAAGTTACCGGTGCAATTCGTTAACCAGAAAAGAATATTATGCTGTAATTATTAAACTCTTGAATAAGGACGTTTGATATTTGAGTCTCACTTCTGTGTCGGTTGATTTGTCCATATGTGGAGTGATAAGTGAAATGAAACATGAAATGTATATCTGTATTTTGATATATATGTAATTCAGTGATGGGCATGCCCGTATATTTGCTCAAAGAACGCTGAACTTTTCGGTACAGTTTCGAAAGGCTTTAATGATTTTGATAATGAATGTTACAGGGACGTTATGGTAACTATTTGGGGGCGTTGCTGCTGGGTCCCCAAAAGTTTCCAGGGATGTAAAGGTAACAGGAACATTAGGGGAAAGCCCTCTGAAACAGGATGCAGAACTTAAGGGCGAACATCCTTTTTCTGCCAAGAAAACTGTTCCTCCGAACGATGGGGAACCTCAATAGTTACATTCTCAGAACGTTCTGGTAACCAAAAGAAAACATTCCACTCGAAGAACGAGATATTCTCAGCTGGGGTAACCGTTCCGCGGGAAAGCTTTAAGACCTTTCGGCCTTGTTTCCTGATTTTTCGATCACCAGTCCGCAAATTACCAGGTATTAGCTATGAAATGAAATGGTAATAAAATACAGTTAATAGGAAAGTGCAAAAAAAAAAAAGAGAGAAGGAAATATTAAATAATTTCCTGATAAGTACATAGAAACCTACTAGGATACCAAATGGCAACAAAATATAATTCTTCGGAAAGTACCCAGTCAGAAATGTATAGTAAGTTATTATCTAGGAAGTACATGGAAGCTTACAGGGAAACTAGATGGTTAGGGTTAAGGTTAAGTTTAGGTTTGTTGCCATCGAGTTTCCTTGTAGGTTTCTATGTACTTACAAGGAAAAAATTTAATACTTTCTATCCTAATAACTGCATTTTATAACCATCTCATTTACCAATTAATACTTGGTGGTTAACGGACTGTAAAGTAAAGCGTTACCATAATTTCTTTTACTCATCCCAGTCTTCTCTGTGGCAATCTTCTGCAAAACTTCTGCATGTCTGTACATGCTTAGAAATGTTTTTATACATAAATTGGAATTAGGTATGATGATGACTAAGTCTGACATCCCTTCTCTAGATTATGCTGAAGCATGACAGCTCAAAGCCATCAAAAGTATTGCACTTTAGATTCCCAAGGGTTTACAATATAACTCATTTTTGTCACATCTAAGCTTGCTACACAACACCAGAATTAAGGGCTCGTGCTGTTCTACGTTTTCAAAAACATTAGTGTTTTTTGTTTTTTTGTTTGTTTGTTTTTTAAGTCACACACTTATGTCTTCAGTCTCACAATCCTTTATTGTTTCACTTGGGGTCATGAAATATCAAATAATCTTGCTCGCACTGACAGTGTGTTAAGCATTTGGTGTCAAACCCACGATGTGCTGCTGCATCAGGAAAGAGCAGATTCCACAACAAGTTCATTTGCCTAACTGTCGCTTATCAAACACACACACACACACACACACACACTCACTCACTCACACAATGTGTTTTATGGAGGAAAAATATTCAAAGGACAGTTTGAGGAACTTAGAGATTCTAAGTGCAATTCTAAACTTAACCTTAAGCACAACTTATCCATTACCTCATCTTTAACTGTAATCCTCACCCAGTACAGATGTGCACTGTCTAACTAGTCTTCATAAAGCAGAAGTGTGTCAAATAGTGAGCTCTTACTGCCTCAGAGTAATTCAGGTTTGTGCACACCGAGAGAAGAGATGTGTTGCCATTACATTAAATGAATTGTTCATACCGCTGAGTCCTATGGCTTTCAAGCCCTCTTGGATGTAAATAATGATTGCATTCAGAATGTCTGCTGTTTGTTCTGTGTAAAAACTTGTAGCTGACTGGACCAACTGAGAGAGAGAGCGAGAGAGAGAGAGAGAGAGAGAGAGAGAGAGAGAGAGAAATGGATGAATGGATAAGCCAAGGAGAATGTTATACAAAAATATAAATCACAAATAAAACAATATCACGAATTAAAATTGAATATAACAAACTTAAAGTCGCATAACTCTGCCTGGGTTTTTTTTACACTGTTAAAGAATGTTTATTGAAATCCAAACTATACTGTGAAAACATATCTCAAAGGTTCACTTTTCTATCTATTCTGACAACAAAGGCTGTTTCCCCAGGCCAGTTACCACTACTTCTAAGGTTTTTCAACGCTGTTGTAAGATTAGAGGGATGAGAGAAAAAAATCATTATGTCCTACCTCTATATACGTGTCCACCACCCATTCTCCAAAAGTCTCCACCAGGTAATGATGTGTTTGTGTGGTCCAGTTTGTTAATTTTGGACCAATCACTTCAGCCACTTTTTTTATTGGCTTTCCAATGGCTGAGGTTTTCACATGCTGCTCTATAGAAACCGTTAACTGCATATACGCTATAGAAAACACTAACCCTATAATGGCTATGACCAAGTCCTTGTTCTGCTCAGAGGATTTTTTATGAGGAAAACGTTTACGAAACAGGTCTTTTCCTAATTTTTGTCCTTTTCGAAACATGCTTGTAGTGTTTGTCTTCTCAGAGGCGCTGAGGTGTTAGTATGTGAGAGTTTCCTGCTTTGACATGCAACAGTAACAAAAGACAAATGCCCATAAGACCAACTCCATAGAGGATATGGGAGGTCTCAGAGTATGTTCTTGCTGGGTAATTAAACTAAACCCAGTTCCAGGTAAGTGAAACAACAAGCGAGTATGTGTGAGATTTTTAAGGTGTTTTCAATATCGCATTTCAGATGAGGCTCATTTGTGTATATACAAACTTTCTGATCATGGCCATAACTTAACCCCAGAAACAATAATCTATCTTTCATCAGGCTTTTTTTTTTTGCGTGTGAGTTTGCATATGGTTTTAAAGCTCCTCGCAGAGGCCTGTTTTCTTGTAAACTGTAGTTCACATACCTTTTAATTGCCAAGCTACACACTTTTATTGACCTGTCGCTAGTATCTTTTTAACACATCATATCCCCCCCCCCCTCCAACTGTCATTCAGAGCAAGCAATAAATATAATCATATATGTTACCGCGTGTCAATGTAATTTGGTAATTACGTGTATTAAGAGAAATTTTTAAAACTGATATCTTGCCATTAGTCAGTCTGACTAATCTCAATTTCAGCGAGATAAAAAAAAAAGGTGAATGGGGAGGAGCCAGTCAAAACAGTGATATCTAACTAAGTTACGGATCCCCTAAAGCTGCTTTGGGACAATGTCCACTTACGTCCTATACAGTCACCACACTCCGACAAGAGCTCATCCACACACTGCAAGAGGAGAGTGAATTCAAATGAAATGCCAATACTGGCCCATGCCCATGAGAAGGGAAGAGGGTCCTAGCTGAAGTCTCCCTCACCAAGAGTTTAAAGGGAGATGTATAGATACTCTAATAAATAAAGGTAGGATTACTGGGTTAAGTGCAAAGAAGAAAAATCTGTAAGTGGGTTAAAATAACATCAAAATTAAAGCACATTAACAAAAAACATCATAAAATACATATGCAAAACTTGTGCTTTTTTTTTTGTCTGGCATTGAGATTACTTGGAGGAGTCACAGAAATGAAGGTCTGTCTGTTTCATTCAAATGACCCGCCATCCTGCACTGTTTGCTCGTTGTTGTCGACAAGTAGGAAATGAAGTTAGACTAAAGCAGTTACGTACTGCCCCGACCTCCGATCAGGACTAATGACATTGTGTAGAAAACAATACAGAGATTAGAGAAATCGTTAAACTGTTTTGTTCACGCAAATATATGAGTCATGTGCTACTATGGTGAGAAAAAAATACATCAAAGCAGTGACTCCACACAGCTGCTAACCTCTCAGCTAGCCTGTATATCAGTGCCTGTATGTTTGAACCATCTTATAGCAATGCACATACAATGAGGAATAAGATGGATGGCTCAGAATTAATGTCATAACCTGCTATGAGCACCATGAGTAGTGTATCATGGTTTTTGCAGAAACTTGGCAACACTCAGATATTTCTAGCTCCGACTTTTCACCGGTGCATTTTCATAGGAGTGCTGAGTTTGGGGGAGACAAACATGGGAGGAATCTGTGTTTATATTAGTGATAAGTGTTTAGCAAACTCACCACACGAGATAACTTCTGTAACTAAGACACTGAATCACTCTGCTTGAGTGCAATGGCGTCCTTCCCTCCTAGAGAATTTGTCACTGTTGTAATTGCTGTCTACGCGTGCCTGAGTGGAACTCACCATGGAGGGAGAGCTGCGATTGTGGATTGTGTCTTTAGACAGTTGCAATGTATACCAGAAGCCCATATGCTCATCTTGGGGGACTTGAATCATTGCAAACTTGGAACTATAGGCGCTTTCGCACCGAACAGTTCTAGGGTCTAATTCGATAGGAACTACCCCCTGTGGAGCTTCCCCTAGAACTACATTCGTTCTAGGGCCTTTTTTCTGTTTGCTTTCGCACCGCCAGTAGGAACGCTGAAGTGACGTAAGCCGGCCGACGGTATAGCAACTAAGAGCTGTTGTTTGTGACTAACCAGGATAGCTGCACATTTTGAAGTACAAATTTAATGACTTTTAAGACCTTTTAAATACCTCCAAAAGGAAAAAAGAACCATTACTGCGGCAAAAGAAATCGACAAACTAGACTACAGTATACGCAATGAGTTTTATTGAATTTGAATGACAGAAATATTGATTGCACATTAGATAACCTATAACTGCCTTCTCATTAACGAAAATAAAACTGTGTAGCGATAGACCCAGTCCAATGGAGAAAATAATTTCCCAATGCATTTATGCATTTACCACCGCAGTAGCAGTGAATGACTTGATGGGCATAGTACTTTTCGGGTGCTAGCATAGCGCTTGTGCCTGACCCTTGCTGGCGGCATCGTGGTTTTTTTTTTTCCCCCTTTTTCCCCGCCGCAGCCCTAAAATCGTAAGCTGGATAAACACATTCTTATTTTAGGTTAAAATGCGGATCACAGCCACACAAGCGGATACACAAGCACCTACCGAAGCGGAGTGTACGCTACCTCTTCAATGTACAAATATACATTGGACGTTGCAAAATGGTCATTGTTGGGGGATATAAAATACCGGTAAAATAAAACATAAAAACTATGTGCCCCCTCCTACAATTCCAGACATTTTGAGACATGAATATCAAAAGCTAAATGAAATACGTTCTAAGACTTTATATTTTGCATGGATCTTTAAAAATGGCGGTTGCAATCATCGCATACCTGCGTCTGGACCAATGACTGTACACCTACGTCACAAGGTTCCTATTGCGCTGCGAAAGTACCTACCCTGGAGTAGGGGCTAAAAAAGCCCCTCAAAACGGCGTTCTTAGAACTAAAATCGTTCTAAGTTCCTGCGGTGCGAACACGCCAAAAAGGGGGTACTTTCTCCAACAGTTCTAAGAACTATGTAAAGTTCCTCCGGTGCGAAAGCGCCTTATGTTTAGTTACCTGTTGATTTTCACCTTGAAAACAGGTGTGGACACTGTTCAGCCAATCAGGGATTCTATTTAGTTGATCCTCAAGAAAAACAGCAGGACCATGGCCCTCCAGGACTGGATTTTGACACCTGTGAGTTAGAGCCAAGCCACCACTGTCCAATTCTGATCATAACACTGTTCATTTAATTTCTATCTATCCTACAGTCCTTAAAAGGGCCAAACCTCTTATTAAAACTGTAAAAGTACAGTCCTCTGATAACTAGTATAGACCTTTAAGAGGTGCTAGAGCACATACTACGACATTTCCAGGAGTCTGAGCTGAACAAAACCACAGAAGTTATCACACTGTATATTACCTGGAGCTATTCAAAAGAGAATAAGACAAAACCAAACATAAAAATGAAAAAAAAACCCCAAAACAGATAAAACAAGCAGACAAACAAAAAATGGATCCTTATAGAAATACTATAGCAACCCAAACTCATGAACAAATAATAATTACAGTTAAATTAAAGTGAAATAAAAATGACCACATGAAATTAAAATGGCATAATTAAAGCTCATTGAATAAATAAAGTTTGAACAGCAGTAAGGCAACTGAGGGTAAAGACAACCACAGCACTGACGATCCAATCTTGAAAAGGGCCCACAAGGACCAAAACCCTACCTGCATTCTATTTACATTACGTACAATGGCATGACTGTACAAGTAATCACACAGATACTTCTATTGTTGAATTCTGTGATGACACAGTACACATTTGGACTCATGAATACATTTTTGACAAGTAGTCTGGGGGCTTACAAGTTTGTACAATGACACGATAAGCATGATATTGATGTAAAAGCTGAGAAAACATGAGGAAATGATTTTTGATGCAAAATCTTTGGGGTATCACTCTCCAATAATAGTCCATATTAATTGTATTTCTCCTATTCATACTTACAAATGCTTGGGTGTACATATTGATTGTTGTAGTGGTAAAAACAGGTTAAGTTTTGTTCCTTTTTTTCCTATGTTCCATTAAACTTTCCCACTTTTATCCAGTTCACTGGGAGTCAGGTGCAGTTGTCTGACGCATGTTATAATGAAAATAAAAATGTATTATTGTCCCGTTTGTTTAATTTAGTTGAAAAATAGAATAAACATAAAACTGCAAAAATAAACGTAAAGTCCATCCAAGAGTTTCACAGGTTCCACTTGGTTGTGCTAACACGGTCAAAGACCATTTCCGCTCGCACCCGTCTATTCCACTTGGCCCGCGTCACTGCACCATCTTAAATTTTATTCCCGCTTCTCCTATAGAGGGAACCACTCATGAAATAATGAATGCACACTAAACAATAAAGGCAAGGTAAATTTCAGTATAATTTCAACTTAAATGTAGAACAGAATAAATCAATTTCAGAATATTTTTAGGGGTTCTTTATTATGAATCAAGATAAAGTAATGGGTCCTAAAATTGTAATCTGGTTGGACTGTTCATGTGAATGTTGTATGCACCAGGATTTGCAGATAAGTCCATATTTTACGCAGATTCAGGGTGTCTGGATTTGGACAGAAGGCAATGTTGTTATTTTATCGTGCTGTCACGGAATCTCAACTTGATTTGGCGAGTTAAAATCTTAAAAAAAGAAAAAGAAAAAGAAAAAAAAAAAAGAAAAAAAAAACTGGCTTGGACAGCCATGAAAGTGATCACTGTAAGGGAGCATTGCTCCCTGAAAACAATTTCTGACAATTAAACAGGCAGGGAAAGTGATTTGAGACCCCTCCCATGTCCTGCATTCAGAATACGAACAGCTTCCATCATGTAGTCACAACAGAATTACAACTTAAAGCAGGAAAAGATACTTGAGTAGATATGTCACCTTCATTCCTCTATTAGTAAATCTTCTAAATTCAGGAAATCAAGAGGGTGGAAACCAAGTGTGTCAATGCACTCATATCTGCACTTGTTTTTAAACTGTTATGTGCAGACAGTGCACCCCACTTTGCTTTGAATTTATGTTGTTAATGCACTATGAATGCTTGTTACTGTTCCAAATTATGCATTACTCTTTTTGACCAAGACAAATTTCCCCGATGGGAAAAACAAAGTAACAATTAATGTTAATTTACTCTCCAGCAGTTGCCCACTGATGCACAGTCCTGTAACCGCTAATATCTGGTTGGCAGGTGTTACAATTACTAGTGCTTGTGTGTGAACTCATAGCGCTTGTTGACACTGTGCGCATTCACAACAAAACCAAACCCCTTAGAATAATTTTGTGAGTGATTTCTCCTGGCTGAGGTGATCAAGGTGGGTAAAAACCACAATCTTCCCTCTACCGCTGTTTAGTAGTGATAAATTGCGCATTGGGTCACGTAACTTGTTTGAAGGCTGTACCACCCTTGTAAAAAAAAAAAAAGGGAAGCAGTGAACCTGTATCCCAACATAAGCATTTTTGTTAAAAAAAAAAATATAACACTTCACTTCTGACCTCTATTCTCTCATCCAGTTCTAAGGTCAGGGTCCCTTCTCCACCCTAGTCATTGGTGAAGGTAGAGCTCCTTCCTCATTTATGTAATTCCACCAAGACAGAAGAAAAAATTATTTTCATGCCAGAGATCATTAGACTCGCTTGTCAGTTTATCCTGGCGCTCTTCTATAGTTCGAACGCAAAGCAACAGAAACAGCCATCAAGGGGATTTGAATCTGAGTGTCCGTGGAAAAAAAAATCTTACTGCCTGCAAGTGTTGTTCATGACTATGAACAAAGGAGAATCACATTTTTAAATTCTGTTTCTGGATGACTGCCATGCATCTGACTTGCGCAAGTGAATCCTGAAAAAAAAAGAGAGTCAAGAGTCAAGTCTACAGGAACTGTCAAAGTGCAGGAAAGACTGAATGCATTTGGAGGAAAACTCAGTTTATTTAAACAGTTCAGACAGGGAATACAAGAGACCTGGAACAAAACAGGCACAAGATAAGGCACAGTGAGAACTTGGGGTGTTCCAGTAACATGCAACTCCAGCTGGGTTAGACATTGCTGCAGGCAAGAACATCAATAGGGGGGCCAGGGTGCCCAGAGGCTGCTGGTGCCTTTGTGGAGACAGGAGCAGGAAGGAGAGAGTTCCCTGCTTCAAATGGACCAGACTAGGGCCTCCAAGCCAGTGGGAAGAGGGAACTGAAGCTCTGAGCTGAAGAGGTTACAAGGAGCAGCAGTGAGTGGGTAAATGCTGAGAGGACTATGGGTAGCATCATAGCAGGAATCAGACCCAGCTCTCCCAGGCCCCTGAGCAATCAGCATTCTCCCACATCATCTTGACTTCCCTGCCATCTCATCTAGCAGGGGTTCAAAAGCAGAGTGAAACCAGGAGATAAACTGGTTGAAGATCAGTTTATGCAATTGTCTTGAGCACCTGGTCATGCTGCCAGCGGTATCAGCCTTCCCCCAGTGCCTTTGGACAGCAGCTCAAGACATGCTCAAGGGTCCTCTTTCTCTGGCAAAGGGAGCACGCTGGTGTATCGGCCAAGCCCCATCAGTGCAGGTTGGACGGGCTGCCCAAGCTCCTGAGCTCCTGAGTAGACCTAGCTATCTCCTCAGGTAGCGGCTAACTCTCCAATCTCTTTGCCAGTTTGTGACCAAGCTTCACACCAAATCACAGATGCAGCAAATGCAGGCCTCAGTTCATGGAGTAAACTTGTTTTTACCCTGTGGTGGAGCTGGACATGTATGACGGTTTCCCTTTGAGGGACCAGGAATTTCTTTCCCAGTGTTTCCCAGTGCTTGAGACAAAAGCGGGTCCACTCTCATACATCCTGGGTGGTGGTGGCAATTTCTCTCAGGGTTCTCTAAAGTGTTTGGCTTGCTCTGTGGGAAGCTGACCTGTGGAAGAGAGAAGGTGGTACAATTAGGTTCCAGAACCTTCCCTTCCCTGGGTCTCTTATCTATGGCTTGTTTTTCAGTTGTGCTCCACCTTTTGAGCCGCTGCTAAAGGGGACTGTGGGGAAGTCAAGGTGGAGTTGGAGAACTCTGTCACCACATAGACCCAGAAGAAGAGTCCTTGCATGGGAACCGGGCAATCCGAGTTCAGTTCCTGCCATGATGCCACTCTCTGTCCCTGTGGCATTTGCCCACTAGTTGCTGCTCCCTGCCACTTCAGAGCTCTGGGTCTCTATTCCCACCATGTTGGAGGCCTGGTATTCAGTTCCTGCCCTGGTGCGTTTCTGTTGTGGTGTGGACTCCAGCTCTGGATCTGGTTGTAATGGGGGCTTCAGATCCAGTTTCAGCAGGGAATTTTCTTGTGACGGGGGCCCCAGCTTTGAATCCGGTCACCATGGGGGCGCTGGATCCAGCAACCAGAGGCTCTGCCCGCCCCTGGGTCTCCTGCTTCTCTCACTGCAGAGACCTGTGTGTGGAATCGTCATCTTGATGTGTTGATCTCAGAGTCGGTAAACTGAGAAGTCTTTTGCTGTGCATCCTGAGTCTGTTCTGCTCCTGGTCCATTGTATTCCTGTATTGGTTCCAAGTCTAAATAAACACTGGGTTATCTGCACGTGCGTCCGGCCTCTTCTCCAGTTTGACACTGGGCTCAGTTTTTATTGATATGGTAAATCTGTTAGATGAGTCTGAACTGAGGCCACAACCAGTAGCATGAGAACAGCCTGGTCTGTGATATTAACTTCAGTTTTAATTGGACACACAATGCATTTGATGACAAAAAAAAAATCAGCTAAGGCAGTGCTGGAAACAAAACAATTAAGCGCAACTCATTCATGAAACAACTTAATATTGACATCTAACGTTCCTCCATTATTTAAAAAGAAATTATTTGATAATGCCACCCATTGCTTGGGAAATCCAGTCTTCACCAAAAAAGAGGAATGGTGCTCATTAGGTGACAGAATGAGCCCTGTTTCAGAAAGCATAGCAGAGTGGAGGGTAAAGGGGATTCCCAGAATAAAGACAAAGGGTGGAAGAAATTCAAGCTACAGTTCCAAGATCAGCAAAAAGCTAAAATGATGTTCCTTTCATTTGGGTTCAGTGCAACTTTATATACTATGTATTGTATCTTTTTTTTTTCTTTACAGTTAAGGGATCTCCAGCAAACTGAACCTCTTGACTCTGTCATTTGAGTTAATTTTGTTTTATTTCATAGCTGTCTTTATTTGTTTTATTTGACAATCCCATTTCTCAGCTCAGAATCACCAACTCCATACACTAAGTCCCCATCGTGGCACAACCCTAGGATCAGTCTGGGTGGGGCAAGACTGAATGCATCCTCTGAAACATGCATAGTCACCCAGCAAACCCAGTTTAAAAACATGTCTGAGATTGACTTAAAAATCGCACAATGCGCTAAGAGTTCATAGTGGGGATGTATTGTCAGACCACATAGAATGAGCACTCCATAATGTTCTCCATTAGCATGTTTTTCAGTATCAACCTTGTGTCAGCAGACAATAACACATGTTGGGCTTCGGAAAGTAGAAGAACCACAATCCTTCTTGAAGATTTTGGTTGTCCTCACATTCCACTGAGGAGCCAGAAAAAGATCCCTCTCCTTTCGTCCAGTTCCCTCTCCCCCATCCAGTCTTAAAAATAATTTGGTGTTTCAGATGTGTGTTTTGTTCAGATTAGGTGATACATGAAGCTCATTCTCTGGTTATGATTATGGCAAAGGTGGCTGCATACGGGTGAGCGGCACCATTTTGAAACATGAGATGCTTTTTGGTGAGATTGGGAGTTCACAACAAACTGTTACACTAACATTTTCCGACCACTAGGGGGTGTAACACTACATAGGGTAATGCTCCCATAAATGAAAGCAACAGAAAAGAGAGCCCATCCGGCAAGAAACTGGCTGTTGTATGTCAATAATACAATGTTTTTGCATTCATTTGTAACTGTCCGTGTTCTTGTATCGATTTCTAACTATGTGAATGGAATTCTTATAGGTTAGAAAAACTTTTAAACAGAGAGATAATTTTATGGTGAAACTCTAAGCAGGTCTAGCTCATGAAGTCAATGAAGTATTTGAATACAGTTATTTACTTTCACTTTATGAGAAAGACCAATTTTGGGTAATCATAGTTTGTGTGGAAATTATAACTAAATGACAAAAATTCAGGTCAGCTCTTGTCCTCAGAAGTTGTTAAGTTATGGAGAAGACACACGATCTATCCCATACACCAGCACAGTATTACTGGACATTCTGACAACACAAATCAAATCATAAACAGTGAATTGTGAGATAGAACAATAGGATCAATGGCATTGTTTAAGAGGCTTTAGTCATATTTATTAGTCATAAAGACAGCTCAACCATTTTGTCTGTCCTCTTCAGCTAAAACTGCTGTGAGAAACAGAGAAGTCAAGGAGAGTTCTCAGAAAGGTCAAAAGTCACCAGCTGGACAAGTCAACGGAAGAAAGAGTGTTCATTGTACACATAAGGGAAACTGGGAACACAAATGACCAGTGAAACTTTCCAAGTACTTCATCATTGTACCAAAGGCTTTTGTTGGACATATAGCTTTTTTTTTTTTTTTTTCTGAGGAAACAAATATAGAAAATGTATTCAGCAATGTGCATGTATAACTATTGCACTGTGATACACACATTGTCTACTTTTAAAAAAAGCTGTTGGCATAGATTTGTTGAAGCATTAACTGGGGAATAAAAAAAAATGAATAGCCACTTTTGGAAGCTCTGTTTTGATGTTTGAGCTCCTGGCCACACAGGGGAATCATTCACTCTTCCACTATCTGAGAAAAAGAGAGAAAAAGAAAAAAAAAAAAAAAGTGAGAACCTGTTGGTCAATTCCTCCTGTCAGACATTTAAAACATTTTATGCCGCAACACTGTCTCTATAATAATCTTCAATATTTTTGTACATCATTTTCAAGTATGTTGTTGATGCTTATTATTGCAACTGACTTTTGAAGTCCATAACCTAGGCAACGTTCAAAGTGTTGTTATTGTTTCAAAGTTCTTTCTTTTTTCTTTCTCATTTATCATGCACACAGCTGGGTGTCTTTGTTTTTTTTTTTTTTTGGTTTGTTTGAGATTTTTTCCCCCCATTATAAACCAGCTGTATTGAATCACTGTGGACTGCACTTGCCAAAAAGACTGCAGTCTCTGAGGTCACAACAGTAAACAGGTAGAAAAAAAAAACCACCGTGAAAGCTTTTCCCCTTTTTTCCAAAAAAAAAAAAAAACAGTTCACGAGAAGTCATGAAAACATATAGTTCATTGCCAGTCTCACATCATATTATGCATTAATAATTACAGTTTGTGAACTGCTTGGGAAAACAATGTTAAAAGGCATTCTGCTATGCAAAATAATCAGAGACTGCCCATATTCAACATGTTTTGCATGACTGATTCTGATTGGGAAATGATTCAGAATTCGATCTGGACCTTACCAGATACTTCCCAAACTGCCTTCTCTGGTTATACAGATTAAATGAAAGGGTGGAGCAGACGGTCATCTGGACAAGCGTGAGGAGAAGAAGGCATCCTTTTAAGCCCCTGCTGAAAGCCTGCGGAGAGAAAAAGAGACACGTTGTTGTAAGCCAACAGTATTTCCCTGCACAGGGGGCACAGCGGGAAAGATTCGGTAAACTCAGCGTAGCATCTGAACGAATAAAACAGCCACGATCACACTCACGTGGACGCGCTCACGTACCATTGCAAGATGCTGAAAGTGACATGTGTCGTTAGGCTCCATGTTGCAGGGTATTTCTGGATTTTTGGCGATGTCGACAAAGTACACTATGAGAGCAATGAGAGATACAAGTATGGTCGTCCCCGATATGGTCAGCCAAACAAGGAGCTAAAGGAAGAACGTAAGAGAAAAGCCATGGAGAGAGAGGGAGAGAGAGAGAGGGAGGAAGGGAGAGAGAGAGAGAGAGGGAGAGAGAGAGAGGGAGGAAGGGAGGGAGAGAGAGAGAGAGAGAGAGAGAGAGAGAGAGAGAGAGAGAAAGAGAGAAAGAGATTAGCCAAATCACATTATTACATTATTTCGGATATGGTTTTCTGATGACTCATCAGCTTCATCAAATTAAGCTCCATCTGAGCTACTCACCAACTTCATATTGGCCTGTTTTTCCAGCACAATGGCAAGAGTCCCTGCCACTAGAAACTGCAAAGAAATGGGACAAAATGGGGAAAACAATGTTTAAAAAGATGGACAGGTGTCTACATGTTTGTCATTCAGTACATTTGCCATTCCCATTATGTCTTATATCAGACAATAGATAATATAAACATTCACCAGCCAGTGAGATACTTATCAACTAAAAATTAAAGATTAAAGATGAAATTAAAAATGCTTTGATGCCAAGATTGAATTTTTTGTGTTTTTCCACAAAAACTTCCTTGCATAGTAAGGTGCATCAGTGCCTCTGTGTGCTTGTCTTGGTGTTACTGTTATGATAACAGAGAACAATTTCCCCCACATTTTTGATGAAATGCTTATGCTTTCATGAAATGTCCTCACAGAGACTCTGACAGATCTAAGTAACTGAAAAGAGACCAGATGACAATCTGCCCTCCATTACAGAGGGAATGTCAGTCAAGAAGTAAGCCTGACTAACAAGGAAAAAGTGCTGGTTCTTGGGCACAGGAATGATTAGATTTTTCCGACATTTATATTTGCATATTTTTATGAGTATATGCTAGTTTTTTTCATGGATATGCATAATGGGATGCCTACTTCATGAAAAACTTGACTTACTATTTACTTGTTATTTTGAAAATCTAGTGTATGTAAAAAAAAAAAAAAAAAAAAAAAAAAAAAGAACTGACCCAATGGTGAACATTTTTTTTTTGCATTGTTCACAATGCTAAGCAAAAACGGTTCCCTGAGCTTATGTCATAGATGACATGGTTAATATGTATTTGAAGACTTCACGGGTTAGACTTGATGACTATTCGTGATATGAACTATAATGCTGTCCAAACCCGAATCAATATCATCATAATATTTTACGTCTTTCGGAGGTCTTCACTAAAGTGTGTGTTTTAGTCAACTAAACGTTCGTCAGTATCGGAACTAGATTGACTTACACTTTCTTTGTTGGTCCTTTATATATTTTGGGAATGACAGACCTCAGCTTCAGCAAACACAATTTAAGACACTCTAAAAAAAAAAAAAAGAACTGTTTTTGTAACTTTGTGTGTTATCTAAATATGTGTTAAAATCTTCCCCATAGTGGAAAACACCATCACCAGGATGTTTTACATACAGTACCAGTTAGAAAGAGGCAGAGAATTTCTTTGCTCCCCGACCCCCCGCCCCCCCCTCCCCAAAAAAGGATTGTCAAATTTATTGTGTTAAAAAGGTAGTTTAATTTAAGTTTAAACAGACTTTTAGTGACGTATGGCTGAATAGAAAAAAAAATTTTGGCGATCAGAGATCCAGCTGGTGAGTAAAATCATTCATTCACTGTCAGATTTCAGTTCTCTGAAAAGCGTGTCTATGTTGGCTTGGATCAATGCCAGACTGAAAATATGCCCCCTCTCCCAATCCCACTGTGTAACTGCTGCCCACAATGACCATTCATCTTATTCTTGTATGTAAGGACTATAACATTGACTGTATTTCTTAAGAAAAAAAAGTGGGGATAAGCTGTCTGACCATGGTACTAAGCCAAGCTTACCTGTTTAGTTAAAACATGTCAGGCTATCATAACCCAGTTCTATCAATGAAATCAAGAACCATAAGCAGATAGTATCCATAAATCAAAATGTTACTCAAATGCTTCTTACCATTATGCCGCTCCACCAGGGAACACCAAAGTTGACGACCTCAGTGGACTCAGTGGACAGCAGTGGTAAGGAGTAGGTCATTACCATTATTCCCAACATCACCTGGGAAACCTGTCAGACAGACAGGTTAAAAGAGCAGCTTTAGAAACCAAAACGCGTCCCATGACCTAACCCCCTCGGCATCTTGGGTCAGGTCTTGCATTGTGTCAGCTGTGGTGTCCAAGAGCAGCAATTCCTTTGACCCACCATATGCATTCAAAACATGCTTCCCCTCTCCTCAAATCATCACCCACGACAGAATCTCGATCCACAGCAATGCTTTGGAGAAATCACCCCTATGTTAAATCCACGACAAACTCGTATGCCTCCAGCGCACGCCTGAACACCTGCCCTGAGGTGACAAGGGCCGTTGATGGAGGACGGTTTCATACAACTGAACAGGAATGAAAACTGAAACTTTACTCATTGGCACTCTCTGTCAGGTCCACCACTCGCTACACCACCATTGCTAGCTAGAGCGTTGCTCTCTCTTCCTCAGTGTCTTCCTCCAGGCCAGTGTTGTTTGACTCTCCTTTGTCCACTGACAACCGCATGCAACATCTGCGCACGGGTTCATCCTAAAAAAAAACACATATGTCCACTCCATTCTCTCCCTGTCAGAAACCTGAAAACCTGATCCATGCCTGCATATCCTTTATTGACCCTAAAGGCTGATATAACCTGTTGTAATTCACTCCTCTTGTGGAAACTTTACCGCATCACCCTGCAGCGTCCCTGTACTAAACTCCGGTGTCCTTCAAGATTTGAATTCAAGACACCTTTCCTGACTTTCAAGTTTATCCATGTTACTGCTTACCCTTATCCCCAAACCACCAATAGCAAGTTCAGATTGACTGGTGCTCTTCCATGTCCTGAGGGCCATACTCTGTACCAGAGAAGCACAAGGTTTCATTTCAGCCTCTTTTTTTTAATATATATATATATATATATATATATATATATATATATATATATATATATTTCAGTTCAGCTACTGCCCATTCTCTGGCCTGTATCTATCATCTCAGGTCACCTCAGAATGCCCCCCCCCCCAAAACGAGTCAAAACAAGCAAACAACAACAACGACAAAAGCAACAACAAAAACAAAACCACCAGGAAAGCATTTGGCTAACACATTTATTGCATTTTTATGATTACACTTTGTGGAAAAAATAGTTGTAAACAATCTCAAAGTTTTTCAACTTTGAGATTATTTGACGAAAAGTGCATTAAGATTTAAAAGTCACAGCAACAATCCTCCTCCTCCTCCTCCTCCGCCTCCTCATCATCATTATCATCACCACAGTCATAATCATTATAGCCCGAATGTCTTACTGGCCTCGTTCATTTTGTATGTAAACATACCTTAAAAGTGAGCCCCGTCACCTCCATTTTTGCGCTGTACTCAACGCACGCCAGCATACCACAGAACCTACTTACATAATTTAGGGTTTTTTATCAACGCATTAGCCTTCCCAGACATGACGCTGTTTTGAGAGATTCAGCTACTCACCCCAAATGCTCTGGGCTCTCCTTTCCGAAGGCTCTCCTGTAAAGATTCTTGCCTGTCCTTTAATTTCCTAACGTTAGATTCCTCTGTGACAGTGACTGACAGGTCCCTGGACACCGACACCGCCATTCTCTGTTACTTTCTGAGAAAAGTTAAGATATGCAAAACAGTGGTGTTTTGGTTTAACGGAATCACTGACTGTTACAGCATTCTAAATGATCTAATATCTGTTCGTCTTGCTGGCATGTTTGAGGGTGAATAGTATACAGGATTGGCTAGTAAAGGATTACATGTAATCGGGATAACGTAATCAGATTACAAAAAATAAGTAACTAAAATCAGCCTAGATTAGCCTACATTTGAAAAAAATGTGCAATTAGATGATAGTTACTTTGTCAATGATTACATTTTTGATTAGGTCTTTAAAAAATGGCAACTTTAAAATTATGAAACCTTTTTTTCATGTTAGCAACTGCTGTTAAATCATAAAAAGCACATCTATCATACGTCTTCAAAAATGTGCAACCCAAGAACGTCTACGGCAAGTGCAATTTGTGCAAGCCAAAAAAGTTGCTGTCATCCGCAAAGACCTTAACTTCAAATTTGAAGAAACACTTAGAACATTTTTAGTAAGTGCTCCTCTTGCGTTATAAGAGCAAAGTCCTCCATGTGCCCTTTGATTAAAAAACCATCAGCAACAAAAACTGACACAAACAGCATCCCACATGTTGTAGAATACACACAGTACACATGTAGTTTGTGCAATTACTGTTACGGTGAGGATAATTTGATGTGACCAACTGTAAATGCTGAACATGCAAAATGTATTTTAATTGCACTGAAAACGTTTTGAGATGTTTAAAGAGAAAAAAAAGAATATTTGTGGAACTCAAATTTTTGTGGCTGCGTCCATTTTTTAGTACAAGGTGCAATATTTTCAGCGTTTGATTTTTAAGTAATCCAAAAGTATTAAGATTAGATTACATGTTTTGTAATCCAGTGGATTACGTTACTAATTACAAAAATTGATATGTAAATTGTATTCAGTAACTTGCTACACTTCAAAGTAATCTGACCCAACCCTGATAGTATAGCTTATGATACGATCTAGAGAAACGTACCTGACGTTGTATTGTCTTTAAATACTCTGGAGCAGTCGACCACGAAATTGATCTTGGACTTCAAAATCAACCGAAATTTTCAACAGCCTCTCAGCCCCCTTGTTTTTCTCCAGCAAAACACAAAGAGTAGGCTACATCTCTTTTCTTCAACGCCCCTCCCTTCTTTGCGCACTTTCGTTCGCGGTGGTCTGCTCATGTCTGAAATCTTTAACACTTCCAGACTTTGTTAAAATTTCTCTCTGACGGACACCAGTCGAAGCAACCGCAGTGTCTGATCGATCAAGGTAAGCACTTTGCCTTTGCATTTTTTTTAAAAGGACGTTTTAAAAGAGCGTTTTTCGTATGTACTTCGATTGTAATGGTATGGTACGTGGATCGTTCCCATCCTAAAAAAAATTGTTGAGTGCTCCGAAAGACCATTCTGAAACAGCAAACATGTTTAATAGCCATATACATCGTAGTGGACAGATATATGCAACCACTTTTCGTCTTTTTACCCACTTCATTTTTTCACTGTAGAAAAAAAAGAAAAGAAAAAAAAAAAAGCATGAACTGGGGGGGGGGGGTGTTGAGGGGGGGTTCTAGCTCATTGGTACAGGCAAAACTGCGGAGACCCCACCCACCTGTCTGATTAAGTGTCAATGTACTGTTGTTCGTTACTCTCTCGTCCCTTCCCACTCCGTGCCCCTCTCGCGGCCATCGCTGTGCCTCAAAAGTTTGTTGGGTGAAGCAATGACAATTTCAATCCATTTCAGTACTGCCCCCCACCCAACCTTGCACATGCCTGTTTTTCATCATATAGCATTCCACAATGTCCAGAGGGACCAAGACATGTGGTTTTCATATCCCTCTCTCTCTCTCATTCACACACACACAGAAAGAGAGAGAGGGGGGGGGGTGTACACACACATACACACACACACACACTAAAGCACACAAACATGCATGTAGCCTATACTCACACACGAGACAGTCTCTTTCACTACCTCAACAAAATTTTCTCCACTGCTTTGGGACACATTTTAGTATTGGCTTGTAGAGAATTTTCATTTCATTTCTCTTAAAGGCAACCATTCTTATTCCTTCTTTTCTTTCCTCTTTTTTTGATTCATACAGAAATTATCAGTCACTTCTCTCTCTCTCTCTCTCTCTGTGCCGATCCATACCGATTCCCACTCAAGATGATGTCATCTGACCATCTGCAGTCTTCAGGGGTTGGTCCCCCAAGGCTGCACCACCCTTTTGCTTCATATGATCCTGAAGCAATTGCAGTAAGTATGACAGATAGAGCATTCCTGATTACTGTGACACAGCCAAAACTGATTCTGATTGTGCACAAGGGACAGAGTAAATGCTGGAAATGCCGAACAAAATATGAATAACTAGGGCCACTCTTGGACTTCAGAACAGCTTCAGTCTTTATAGGAGAACCTGTTAGATAAGGAATGAACTGTGTTTACTGGGGCACCCAGCCACTCTTAAAGGAGGGAACCCTTGACCTCTTTGAAGGATGAAGGAGGTGGAATTCTTCTCCACATCCTGTGGCTCCAGAAGCTCCTGGGAAGGTTCAGTGATGTTTTTGCATCTGGTGACTTGGGGAGGCGGTGGATGGAATTTCACTAAGCTGTGAATGTGTGGTTGTTATCTTCTTGGAGTAGGGGGATATCTCGAGAGAATACCAGTTGCGACACAGGATACACTTAGTTGCCAAGAATGACCTTATGTTTTAGACGTTATAGTCCTGTGCAGAGCAATTATCTGAACCGGCGCATTCCAGCTGATAGGGATCTCATAACATAGCCGCCACCACCAAAGTACAGGATAACAGGGGATGTTGTTTGAAGGCATCTTTTGGCTTTTCCCAAACATAAACCTGGCTGGATGCTGGAAAAGGACTAAAAGACAACTCTTCAAACACCATATTACCTTTTCAGCTCCTGAGGTTTTGTACTTATTAAACCAAATCGTATGTGTGTGTGTGTGTGTGTGTGTGTGTGTGTGTGTGTTTCAAATCTGTTTACAGTTGGTCATGATGGCAGACCAATCACACAACAAGATATTGTGCTGAGCCTGTTGTTTCATGGTTTTTGGCATGTATCCTGTCATGTGTCCATCTGTCCCTGATGCTGGGTTTAGACATGAGACAACTGTTTCTCTTTTCAAATGCAATTTTTTATTTATTCAGTATACACAGCGTTATTTATTTGGCATAAGCATATTTGTCTGGTATAAGAACGACAACATGGTTCTCTCTCCGACAAAATACATAATTGTGTAATCACCGTGACTGGTGTACCTCCAGTTCAACAGCTGGTCTCTGCTGAATTTTGTTCTTGTGCCAATTTAGAAGAGACAACAAGAAAACGAGACCGAGTTAGGCCCAATATTCACATTGCCCCTCCATCTGAGAGAAAGGAACTGAAAACTCTACCGCTGGTCCACTTAAGCTTTGATGAGGTCTCAGACCATTCATGCCAACATCTCTCAATGGAAACCATCCCACATGTCTTTACAAGTGTGACTGTATAATGTTCGAGCTGTGAGGGCCAAACAGGTTATGGCCAAAAGCAGACCTTTAGGATCATCAAGTTCTCATAAGGAGAGTGCTATCACAAACTCAAGGCAAATGAAGACAAACTGTCTCACAGTACCATCTGAGGCTGGTGCTCTTCAGACGGGTTTCAGTTCTCTTATGCATGAACATTGTTGTAAACTGCATTGAGATAAGAGAGAAAAACTGGCTTATAAGAGAACCATACATCTCCCCTGAGTAAATGAGGTGCTCAGACAAACTGTTTTCCTACTCTTTTTCAGGTAATGGCTATGCTGGTCGGGCTGTCCCAAGTGCTGTTGGCTGCACCTACATACCACATGAAGGCTGATGTTAGCTTCCTTTATTTGTGTCCCCTCTGCATTGGCTCAGTGGTATGTTCTTTATCTGAAGAAGGAAAGATTTGTGGTCACAAAGAACAGGAACGCATGAGCGCTCTGCCTTCAGGTCACTTAAGGAAAATGTAAAAGCAGACCAGTGTTTCCAGACCCATCCCCAAAGTTCCTCAAGGAACCTTGCAGGGTTTTGTTTCAACCTTGCATGAGGCACCTTATCAAACTGTTCTGCTGGTGAGGTGAATCAAGTGCCCTTGTTTAGCAGTGAAATTAAAAATCCTCCAGACACGGCTGCCGTGAGGACTGAGTGGAGGAAAACTGAAATGGAGGCTTGGGCTAACTCAAGAGGAAGTGTAGTAGTCTTGCCTAAATGTAAATACAGTACATCAGACCCAAACCACGCTGCAGAATGGCTGCCAATATTATAACAGATCCCCCACCATGTGTTATTAACAAGCAGTGTTGGTTGAAGGCATTCTTCGGCTTTATCCAAACATAAATCTATCTGGATGTTGAAAAAATACTAAGAGACAACACATTTAGGATCAAGGGTTTGTATTCATTAAATCCAATACTATGATTTTTTTTTTTTTTTACATTTCCTAAGGGCAGAAGCACAACAAAATTCCTCAAAACAAAATGCCAGCACACCTCACTTAACTGTTCATTATGGTCACAGCACAAGGTAACTGACTTCTCAGTGTAGTAACATCTACTGATGTGTTTACATCCTGGTAACCCAGTGCTGGGTCGTTCCCCTACACCACTCTGCATAATTGCCAATGTCAAAGGCTTCCACACATCCAAACCTGGTACTTCAGTGTCAACCAGTTCTACAGGTGCTTAAAATAAGTTTAGAAATACATAGAAAGACCTCTGCCGCCTCTGTTTTAGCATGTGGCTAAACATACAGCAAGGTTTAAAGGGAAACATTTCTTTATTCCAAAGAAAAACAACCATGGCACTCAACTTCTCTGTGTGTGATTAGTTTTACCTGGTTTATTTGTATTGCAGTTTGTGATGGCAGGATCCTTTGCTCTAGCATGTGAAAGGTCTCCAACCAGAGACAGGGTAAGACAATACATTTACCTTACCAAGCAGACTGAAAAATGCAATACTGAAACCCAGAAACATTTGTCAAATACATGATATAACAGATTCATGTCATTACTCTCATAAAGTTTATACTGATTGGATTTTCCTCTCCTCCTAGCTGAAAGGATGTGCCTACAGTAGCATTGCTGGCCTGGTGGGGGCGCTATGTTCTGTGTTTGTCTACAGCTATGTCTTAAGCATTGCCCCAGTCTTCCCACCCTGCAACAATTCTATCATGGGGGATCCGTGTATTACGGACGTATATGTAGTATGTGACCTTATTTCCTCTGTATTGTGTATTTCTGTTGTGAGTAATTTCATTTCTGATGTCATGTGTTCTCTAAGGTGGTGTGTGTGTGTGTGTGTGTTTGCATTCTATTCTGACACCATATAAGTGCACATGTATGTATGTGTGATGGTCTGAGTGATTTTTGTCCAGACTTGCTGGAAAACACACATAGCATAATCTAAAGTAGCATGTGCAGAGCGTGTTTATTTCTATATCCGCACAGCAGCGTACTTTTCAATATCAACTATCAATACTATTTGATATGTATGTCTGTATGTATGTATGTATTTATGTTTTTGTTTGTTTGTTTATGTGTTTGTTTGTTTGTTTATTTGTTTTGCAGAATTACTTCAAGACGATTATAGGTTTACTCTTGTTTTACGATGTGGCAGCCCTCATTCTCCACTCGTTTCTCTCTCTGTCTGCAGTGAAGGGACTGAAAACACAGTGATTAGAGCACGTGTCTCATCATACACTACAGCAAACCCAACAAACACTATATCACATCTACTAACTAACCCATATATTTAATGGATCATTTTATGATACTGCACGCTATGCGTTTTGTAGCTAAATAAATACATTTTAAAAAGTAACAAAACACACAAAAAAAAAACAACAACAATCAAATAAACAAATAAAGAATCCATGTCAAGATCCCGTATCCATTAATGTTTGAAATTCCTGGAAACTGTTTCAAATCTGTTGTGTGATTTTAATCCTGGGATCTCTCTGATGATCTTTTCAACCTCATAGTCTGTCTGCTCTGCTCCACATACTTTTTTTTCAAACTCAAGGTTAAGTTCTGGTGTTACAGTTGACTGTGTGTGTGTGTGTGTGTGTGTGCCAGGAGAGATACAAAACATGTTACAAGTCCACTAGTGTTCACGCCAACCAACCGATCTGACATCTGATTGGCTGAGAAGTGTTAACATGTTTACCAGCTATAAAAATCTGCCTCTAATTATGAAGCCAAGGCAGAGAGCCGTCAGGGGGGGTATTTCAGAAAGCGGGTTTAGTGACAACTCTTGAGTTTGTTAACTCAGAGAAAGTAGTAAACCTCCTAATAGAAGAGCCCTTTGGCTTCATTCTCCTAGCAAAACAAAGCCATAGGGCTCTTCTATTAGGAGGTTTACTACTTACACTGAGTTAACTAACTCTGAGTTTTCACTAAACCTGCTTTCTTGAATACCCCCCTGGTTAAAATCAGCAAGGCCCTACTGAGCTTCAAACCAGAGAAGTAAAATGTTCTCGGAACAGAACTTTTATGTTGCGCGGATCCTCAATAGTGCAGTCGCTCATTCAAGTACACGTTTAATGAACACATGAACTCCTAGATTCAGCCTAAATATAAACCTCTTCTCTTAAGTGAAATCCAATCACCTAAGGTACTCTAGCCCTTTGAGGGTAAATTACTTCAGTAACTGATTACACTCAGAGAAGAACTTGTTCTGCGATTATATTTCCTAATGGAAATTCCGAAACATTCATTCTTGACAACACAATGTTGGTACCGTCTCTGTTTCTGTCTCGCACATGGAATATTCCCGTCACATAGGGATTTCCCTTCAAATCAGCTGAGCACGAGACGATACCATTTACAGTCAAAGATGGGTGACATTTAAAACTGACATTATCATTAAGTTGAAATAATGTTACGTTGTTTAAGCAGGAAACTTAGGGAGTACAGTTATCACTATTTATGAACATAAATAATCTTCTTTCAACTCAAATGTGGAGTAACGTACCTTTAATGTCGACGTACTCACCACAAAAAGTTAGCAATGGATCGTTCTTAAAATGGCGCTGGTCTCTGTCAGTATGAAGTGAAACTTTCCCTCAAGAAAAGGGATCAAAATCGCATAATTACGCATTTTTGGATCACTCTCGACGACCTGACATTAAAGATATTGTAGTGGGGATACGCGTGATTGTGATCTCGGGATAATCCCTTTTACAGTTTGTGTCATTTGTGGATTACTGATTTGCTTTTCTTGAAGTTAACGTTAGCCAGTGCCTTTATTTCTTGTCAGTCGCGTTGAATATTATGCCAGCTAGCTTGACGCCTGGCGCCTAAAAATACAGCTTGTTCCTATCTTTGCTGTATATCTCGCAAGCGAAAGAAATTTTTTAGAACACTATTGCTATTTTTTTCGATCGTACTCACAGCTTCCGTGTTCATTTTACGTCATCCGCCTTCAGTTAAGTTGGATGTTTGTCAATGTGCTCCCCGTCACATTGTACTTGATTTGCTAGCAGCACGTAAGTGTTTGGAAGACATGCACACAATACACTGTCAGAAATTAGACATTCATGATATAACTACATGTGTTTTAAGCAGCTAAGCGAGTTACTTTTCTGACCGCATGATAAGAAACGGTATCCTTGTCGATTACTCTTTTAGGATATCATCTGACAACCTCGAATTACGTATAGTGCCCTACACGGCCCGTTGGCTGCGTTACTATTTTAAAATGTTATGTGAAGCGTATAAATTTGAATTGTCTCTGACGTAGGTGAGATCTCAGAAAATCAAGACAGTGTCTTTTTTCCCCTGTATTGTCTTTTTTTTTTTTTTTTTTGCTGACTAGAAAGTAAAACTTGTCACTCTTTATTGTTTTGTGTACATGACGGATCAAAATAGCAATGGTATGCTGTCTCGTGGGTTGTCGGTTGCTTTTAGATCAGAGTACAGTATAAGTCACAGAAATAAGCTGATTGAGTGGTAATGTTATGGCCTGTTTACTGACGTCCTGCACCACTTGATTGACAGCTGTCCTGGCAAATCCATGGAGAAGCTTCAGGACCTCAACCAGTCCGAGTTGGAGGAGTTGCTGGACAACTCGGAGCGGGTGGAGTCGATGGCTCTCGAATCTGATGAGGTAAAATGTTTACATGTAGTTTACATGTGGACTGAATTGTTTGTGTGTAGATCTACAGTTGTATTCTGAAGGTAATGGTTTACTAGCTTTAATAGTTAAATGATATCCTAGTCTGACAGGTTGCCTTGTTAACTCTGATTTGAGCCGTGGATATTGTTCAGTTAAATGCCGTTGTCTTGGATTTGATGTAACTTGATGTCTGCCCATTTCTGCCCATCTCATTGCTGTTGTGAGAGTATTAGAGCAAACATCTGGGGCCTTGTTTACTTAAGACAAAACCAAGTGTAATGGTTTGTAGTAAACCAGTAATGGTTGGTGATTTTTGCCCTCCTCTCAGTTCAAACCGTCGGTTTTGCACAAGCCGATAAAATTAGCATATGCTGAAGATCACAGACATCTTTATAGGCCAAACATTGTGGAGGACAAAATGTGGTTGTCACAGCACTAACAAAGAGTTGTTATGTGTCCCTGTTTTCCATGGTGATGTTTGTGACTGAACGGTACACATGGCAAACGTAAAATGAAATGTATTGTTCCCGTCCGTGACCTCTATTTTAATTCAGTACAGCGTAACTGTAACTAGTGACTAGACAATGCCACTTACTGGATAAAGAGCTTTTTTGTTTTTCTGGTTGCTTGGTAACGTTCCCGCTGATTTCCACTAAAATTCGGAATTGTCTTTCCACAGATCCAGAACATTCAGCTGGAACGGGAGATGGCTCTGGCCTCCAACCGGAGCCTTGCCGAGCAGAACCTGGACATGAAACCGCGACTGGAGAGAGAGAGGGAGCGTCTGGTGGAGAGATACACTGAATTGGAGGAAGTCAGGGAGCGATACAAGCAGCACTGCGCTCTCAGAGGTAAGAATGATGATGACAAGATCAAACGGACAAAGAGAAGTTTGAAAAAAAACCCCAAAACTCTAGGATGTCAGGGAAGACTGTACAATATTTGTGCTTAATGATTTATTTTTAAAAAATGCCTTCAGTTACATATCCCCCCCCCCCCCCCCCCCCCCCCTCCCTTTTGATACACTGGCATACTTTGTCTGTTGTGAGACCATGGGACGTGTAGGCTGCGTCTTCACCTGTAGATGAGAGAGAGGAATGGAATGCTGTAAAAGAAAAGAAAAGAAAAGAAAAGAAAAGAAAATGAAAGAGGAGGAGCTGACAGAGGCTGAATGGAATGGCGAAGCGCTGTAAAATGCTGTCATTATCATAAAGAACAAAGAGAAGAAAAAAAAAAAGAATAGAGGGGAGATGAGACAAAGATACTTTGCACTCATAGAATTCTGCACTGGACGTGACGGAGTAGTTGCAGCGTCTTCTGTAAAGTAGGCTAATTTTATTTTAGACAGCGGTTCATTTGGGTGGGGAGGTGGTTCTTCACACGCGTTACCTCTGTGGGGGGGGGGGGGGGCAGTGCCGTGTGAGTTTGGATAGAGCAGCGTGATACAGGTTTCAGCCAAAAAATTCCTTTGCAGTGGAGGTTTCTGAAAAGTCACGTGCCACCGTCTCTTGATCGGTCTGGACCAGTGGAAAAGGAAAAGTGCTGGGGCTCTGACGTTTGTGACGTTTGTGAGGTTTGTGCGCTGCTCTCTGTCTGCTGCTGATTCAGCACTGGCACTGGCACCGGCACCGTCACTTCCCTCATTTCACGTTCGGCAACGCTTAACCATCAGAGCATGGGCTTGGTTTGTTTTTTGGGGTTTTTTTTTTTTGGTTTTATACTGTAATGTTGTATTATGTTGTATTAAAGACTCGTGCATTACTTCATCAAAGCAGCAAAAACATCTGAGGTAAAAAAAAAAAAAAAAAAAAAAAAAAAAAAAAGATTGATAGATTGAAATATCATTTGGAAACAACTGCGTGAATTAAACCTTTTATTAAACCTTGTATGTTATCCCTTAAATGGAGGCACATGAAACACGAGAACCCCACACGTTTGAATATTTACATTTTGACTACTGTTGAACATGTATTTTTGACTGTTAATCTACGTCCAGTGTGAAGAATTTAGAGATTTTTTCGCTGTGATTTTTTGTTTTTCTTTTTTCTTTTTTTGGTTTGGTTTGGTTTGGTTTGGTTTGATATCAGTACACTGCTAAAATTCATTTCACTCCTACCACTGTCTCATGGTTGTAGCTTTTCATCTTCTCTCATGTTGTGGGCAGCACAGACATAGGCATGGTTTTTTTAATTTTTTTTATTTTTAAGGATTGACTAAATAACACATTGCCGTTTTAGCCAACTCCTTGTCCTCAGTGCTGAACGGCAAAGGCTTACAGTGCTGCTGTGTTCTACTCGTACTCTTCCATTTGTTTATTTCAGTTCTCAAAACAACTGGAAGTGCAGGCATCCCTTGCTCTTGAACTCTGCATACCAGGCGGCACCAAAGGGGTTTATTTGGATTAGGATATTTGAACATGTAAACAACTCCCTTCCAGAATGAACCAAATTCCACTAAACCAATTTAAGAAGGGACTTTTTATTCGAGCGCGATGAAAAACGCTTTCCGGGAAAACTCGGTCAGTGCGTAAAATGAACGTGCAGGCATTTCTGAGCGACTTTGTTTACGCTGGAAAGAGGCAGCCCGCGACCGTGCGTTTCCATCTAAACCAGTTGTAGCTTTTGGGGAATGCGTTCCATTGTATTTGACTGGATTGAGTTCACAGTTCTGTGTGCTCAAATGAAGCGAACACCAGGAACACTCTGTCATGCCAAATTTCTGACGTTTTTTTTGTCCTCTGCTGCTTGCCCTAGATATGGCCTGTCTCAATTACGGTTTATATGAATCTCTTTCCTGGCTTTGGGAGGCTTTTTTTTTGCTGTTTGTTTGTTTTTTGTGCCTGATTGAGAGTACTTGCTCTCTTTAGCTTTCTTTCTTTCTTTCTTTCTTTTATTTCTTTCTTTCTTTCATCCTGTTCTCCTTCTTAGTGTGTTTTTGTAAGTGCAGTTGATGGAGTTTGTAAAGAGAATGAGGACTTTGAGTCATAGAATACTACAGAATGATTTGTGTCATGTTTACATAGTTTTAGTTTTTTTATTGACATAAACAAAAGTTATATTATTTGTAAATACATTTTAAGTGTATATAAATCCTTTAGAGTGTGTGTCATTGTGTGTGTGTGTGTGTGTGTGTGTGAGAGAGAGAGAGAGAGAGAGAGAGAGAGAAATAGAACTACACATTAACTTCATTTTTGTCTTGCCAATTTAAAAAAGGAAAAAAAAAATCCCTGAATCCAATAATGCACTAAAACAACATATCATCCACGCGTGGAGTTGTTTTCTTGGCACTACTTTCTATGTACTGAGATGTATTGATTTTTTTTTACTTGCTATGCTCTTTGTAAGTCGCTTTGGACAAAAGTTTCCATGAAAATATAAATGTGAACATGCAGTTATTACATGTCCTTTTCTTCTCTCTCTCTCTCTCTCTCTCTCTCTCTCTCTCTCTCCTTCTCCCTCTCTCCCTCCCCTTCTCCCTCTCCAGACAGTATTATAGGACAGGTATCTCCAGAGGGATTACTCACTCGTCTACAGACAGAGGGCGCCAACACAGAGGCCGAGTCAGAGGTGAGTTCTGCCCGCCACATCTCTCAGTCAATATCCCACATCCTCTCTGATCTGGACCAGAATGCAAGCCTGTGGCCCATAGAGATACCAGTAGATAAGCTACATATATATATATATATGTATATCTCATGCTCTGATGCGGTTGTGTTTCGTTTACTGTGGTGATTTGATCAGAACCTGCAGGGCGACCCGTGAGAAACTTCCAAAACAACAAGATTTGTATGCTACACAAATATATTTAATTGTGAGTGAATGTAAGTTCTTTTCTTTTTCTCTTTCGCTCTCTTGTTTCCTCTCTCTCTCTCTCTCGCTCTCTCTCCCCCCCTCCAACTCTCCCACCCCGTCTATCTCTCAGACTCTAGCAGACGAGTTTCTGGAAGGTTCTCTGTCACTGGACTCTTTCCTGGAACGATTCCTCTCTCTCCGTTCTCTCGCGCACAAAAGAAGAGTACGCATCGAGAAGCTGCAGGAGATCCTGCGGCAGAAGACTGAAGGGGGCGGAGACACCATGACATCACAGCCCAGTGCCAACCAGCAGGATCCTGCCGCCGCGGCCACCGCCGCCCCGTCGCCGTGGCAACATCAGCCCCAGCAACAACAGCAGCCACAGCAACCAAGCTCCAAACCTAGCTCTGCAAGTTTCTCCAGCGTGACCCCCAACTCCCAAAACTCAGCCTTGCCTTATTCCCCTTACCCTGTCGGCCCCCCCACCCAGACCCCCTCCGTCACTGCAGCCGCAGCCACCTCTAACCCCCCCCCGTCAATTTTCGCCCTACCCAAGTCAGGGGTCCTCCTTCCCCCAACCAGCCGGCTATCCAACCCCCCAGCCTGCCTATGGCCCCTCTGCCTGCCCATACCCTACTCAGCCCTCCTTCCCTGGGCCCCCTGGTCCTCCATTTGGGCAGTTTGGCCCCTCTGCTGCACCCTACCCTACTCCATACTCCTACGGTGGGTACAGTTACCCCACTGGTTCCCATGTGCCCCCCACCCAGTCCCCGACAGGTAGACCGCTTTATAGGCCAGGGTTTGGGGTACCACAGCCATACTCCTGAAGCTCTCTTTCTCTCTCTCTCTCTCTCAACCCCCTTCCTATTTTTCTCTCCCTACCTCTCTCTCTCTCTGCCTTTCCTACCCCCCACCTGCCCCCCCACCCCGCTCCGCCTCGTTCCTGCCCTCAGATTTGTGGTTTGCATACTCATGTCACTTCCTTTTCCTGTATGAGGCGTATATAGAACACTTGAGATTTTGGGTGCGCACGTGTGTTCGTACCAAAACACCTCCTGCGTTCCGCATGAAGGCTGGGGTCTGAGTCTTCAGTCAGAGACTTTCAAAAAAAAGAAAAAAAAAGAAGAAAAAAAAAGATGAAAGATGCCTCACACACCCCTCCTGCCCCAAATTTGGTCGTAACCTTTTCTTCTGCAGCCTCGTCTGTCTGTTCAGAAGCATGTCGTTTTTTTTTGTTTTTGTTTTGTCCTTTTCTTAAACTCAGACCACAAATATCTCCACGTCACTGGAAGAGTGTTGATTGTATGCATTAATGCGATGATGATCTACATGCCCCCCCCCCCCCCCCCCCCCCCAGCAAATCAGTTGTGTTCAGTGTTGTCAGTTTCAGCCACTGTTTTTTCAGGCTGTGGTTTGGATCTTTTTCTTATTTAATGTGACTGCTAACAGGAACATGAAAAACATTACCATTAGAACACTACTCCCAGCATCCCCTCTGTAGTGGTGAGCAGTCATGCGACCCACGGGCCGGCCGTCTGGCCCGCAGCATCAAACAGTATCTCTGTGAGGGAGACGGATCCCGTTCATCCCTTTACCAACACAAACCACAAAACTGCTTTTTAAAATATCGTTTCCACAATCAAAACGTTCGCTCCCTAGGGATACAGTCTGTATGATTTTTCACCCCCCCCCCCTTTGTTTGTTTGTTTTTTTTGAGTTCAACCCCGTCTTCAGCATTGTGTTGTGTGACGGAGTGATTCCTGTACCGTGACGGATGCTAAGCACACACAACTACCAACACCCCCCCCCCCCTTTTTTTTAAAGGAAAAAAAAAGTGATTTAGTGTTCTCCGCACATTTGCTCAATTCACTCCTTCCTCCTTGTTCCTCTTCACTCCGTCTCTCTCTTGTGCTTCATCTTCTCCCCCCTCGTTCAACCCCCTCGCAGTAACTCCTCATGGCATCCTTTGATTCTTTCACCTCCTCCTTCCATATAGAGCTTGTTGGCTTCAACTGATGCTTGACAATGGCGAGAAGGAATAGTCTGCTCCCGTAAATCCTCTAATATATGAGAATGTGTGATTTGAATGATAAACAGATACTAAAAAAAAAACAAAAAAAAAAACTGAGGGAAATCATAACCAAGGGAACATAAAACATATCTATTTACTATAGCACAGCATATAACGTGGCAGAAAAAGGGGTCAGAGAACTATAACACAACAAAGTGTTTATGCAAGGGAACTGGTCCGCGTAGCACCCTCGCGAATGCCCGTTCAGCCTTCGCAAGCCTCCGCGGCTACCGCAAGACCTTTATGCGTCAACCCCACGCCGCGGGCTATTAGCTCCGTCTTGAGTAGCGCGCGTTAGTTGCAAAAAGAAGAATAACGGAGTGCAAGATTGCATGTGTACTTTTAATAGTATTCTGTGGTTAACCATCCATGCGAGGGAAAGCACAGCAGTAAAGAAAAAAAAAATTCAGAATCAGGCAAACGCGCTTTAATCGAAGGCTTTATGTGTTTTGCGTGAGGGTGTTATGTGGTACCACACATCAGACCCAATGCCATTTGTAGAGTCACACTAACACTGCTCCGATAAAGAAGCGCTTGTCTCTCGCACCTGGGGGAGGGTTGGGGGGGGGGGGGGGTGTGGGGGGCCCGATAAGTGTCAGCTTCAACGCAGGCGAACTGGGGTGTCTTTATATTTTTGTACTCTGAAGCAATCCAAAAAAAAAAAAAAAAAAAAACCAGGGGGCCTCCCAATCAAGCTCCTGGTGGCTTTAATTAATTAATGAACTCAGTAATTAAGACTCAGGTTTTGGAGCGAAACCCCCGGACGAGCCTGAACACGGGCCCCCCAGGACCCCGAAGGGAGTGAGAGAGGGTGCTGTAATTTAAAAAAAAAAAAAAAAGAAAGAAAGAAAGAAAAAAAAGAGAGGGAAAGGGATGTTGTTTTAGTAGCACATTAATGTGCAGCATTAGAGGAGAGATTCTATTGCGTCTATGACTGTAGTCTGTTAAAAGTGTATAATTATTATTATTATTATTATTATTATTTTATTTTATTTTTTTTTTGGCGTGGGTAATAAACACTGAACTTGATCTATGAGACCTCTGTTGAGTCCGTTTGCTTCTCTCTCACACCAAATTTGTCTTGCTCCTTTTTCCACATCTTTTTAATGGTAAAATATTTATTTTCGGGTCAGAATTTGGTCACGTGTCACACATGTTGCGGGACATATGTTATCGCCATAAAAGTGAAAACCTCTTTTCTTTTCTTTTTTTTTTAAATATTAAGTTCAACGACTGTACATTGTTGATCTTTGGAGCGAAAATCAAAATGATAAGCATGTTTCGCGTCCCACTTGTTTTGTAGAAGTTATTTTGCATTTCCCCCCCGTCTTTACGGATGTGGCACCCACAAAAATGCGTGTGCAACAAAAAAAATGACGTTGTGTGAAGTGAGTAAAATTTAATCAACATTTTTTTTTAAACTCCCACACCTTCTTACCGACTTCAAGGGCTACGTTGTACTGAAGCCTCTCGAACGATGACGCTACACGTGAACGCCGCCATTTCGCTACACGGCAACTCGGCCTCGTCTAACTACACCAACGGCGGACTGTGGGCATTACGAATTACTTGATTTTTATCTTCCGCCCTAATCTATTTTTAATACGATATTACATTGCCGCAGTTGTTATTTTCACATTATGTACACTAGAGGTATATGGAAGCGTGAAGAGGAGTTTAAGATCAACGCGTTTGGGGATTTTTTTCCGTACAGTTGCGCGTCGGTAAACCAGCCTCTACGGGGCTTTTTACACACTTACGACGCGGTAAACCGACCCGGCGAAACATGACAAAGACAGAAAGAGTGAGGGAGTGAGGGAGGAACAGGGGAAAGAGAACATGAAAAGAAAGAATGAGTAACGGCGTGATGAAAGTGAGTGTACACGAGTTCACCGCGTCGTCTGAGAAAATGTCAGGCCTGCGTTCCATGAATACCGACGAATCATTTTGTATAGCGTGACTGTATTCAAGAACGCCCATGAATTTCAGCTTTTTTTGTTTTGGTTTTTTTGTTAACTGATTAACTTAAACTATTCTTATTGTTTTCAACCTCTCCTCGTTTTTGTGGTAAACTCTTTTGGTGAACGTAGGTAGTATTTTAAAACCTAATCGACGCAGCGGCCTAACATTTTCACAGGAAATGCGTCAAACTGTGTCGACAATATAACTGTGCGTTGTGGGTTTACTTGTAACTAAGGGATGAAACACTAATTGAAGAAAACATCATCAGAAGAACAGGTTCTGAGAAAAATCAAACCAAATCTCTGATGAGGATCTTCAGAACAACTTCACTGAGGGCACCGAATAATGAGAGAGGACAACACTGTGACCAGATCCCTGCACGGGCAGAAATGCAAGACTGGGAACATGGTCCAAAACACTGAAATATCCGTGCAAATGGCCTGGTTCATTTCCTTCTAGAGGTCTCATACTAACACTTCACATTTCATGGTCTGTGCCTCAAGTATAAGAGTGTAATGCTCTTCTTACCACACTTTTTTAACATCTGTGTACCAAACAGTATGAGACTTCAGTCGTAAGAAACGATTGAAAACGTGTCATCAAGCTGTATATTGAGGTCACGTAGCATAAAATGTATTGAGAGCACATTTTGATGGCCTGTGACGTTTACACATGTGCAGTAAAGAGTGACACAGAGTGGGAAAATTAGTTCATTAAAATAGAAGTAAGTAAATGAATCATGTCACGGGTTAAACAAAAACATCTCCGAAATGAATGTTTGACCCCCCCCCCCCCCAAAACACGACGCGACATACCTAATCGCTAGCGCGCCACACTACAAATTAACGACAGTAATTCTGTTCTCGTAGACATTTAATATACATCTCATATCATCCGTGTCGTCTGTAATCAGTTTATCGAGCCAGTATGCAGGCAAGGCACCGCTTAGCTCTAATGGCGGGCTGGGTTAGCCAAACATATTGTGAGGGGATTAGATACACCGCTAAACTGGCCTTCCACTCTTTCTTCCTCTACTCTTTTTAAACTATGTTATATCTTTAACGGCCATTTCAAGGGTTGGTGGCTCCAAACCGTGATGATTTACAACCGTGATGGTCCAGAGGACCTATTAGTAACTGTCGACACAGTTCGATGCATTTCCCGTGAATATGGGTCGCTTGATGCACCCGTTCTAAATTTCATACCACTCAACCCAGCAGCGATGTTTTCTCCACGAAACAGTGCTCGTGGTCGGAGACGAGCGTGAGATTAAAAGTGAAATTTGAGCTCGCTAATATCCGTCGGTATTTTGCCGTCATTTGTTGAGTTTTCTTTGGTTTTTTCATCTCGCCAGTGCCCAGGAATATCATATCGTCCATACACGTTAACTGTTATCCTTTATAACAAGCCTTAAGATCCTAGAACATGTATTACTAACTGTTGTAGGCAGTAGGCAGTTTCTATGGGGGATGCCGCCCCCCCCCCCCATTAGCAAAAGGACCAAAATGCAACCTCCCTGCAATCCCCCTATAAACCCCCTATAGAGTAGCGTGAGTGACCACTGGGGCATCTCCCCTTGTTAAAAAAAATAACAAATCACCTACTGATTAAAGGGGAAGATTATTGCGGAACACAATAGTTAATAGTTCGGCATACATATATATATATATTAAAGATGAATAAATAAAACAAGAATTTGCTTTGTAAACACCTTAGGGATTATACGCACTGTACTACGAAAAGCACTGGGTTTCAGAAATGCCTTAAAACTAAACCGAGGCCCAGGCCTAATTTAACATGTAAGGTTTTTTGGGGTTTTTTTTTTTTTTATGTAATTATAAACCATATAATTGATCTCATTGTTTATTTTCTTGTGTCTCTGTCTCTCTCGGTGCAGCCACCCACCCACCTTAACATACATTTCTTGCACTCTTGCCTTTTTTTTTTTCATGTTGCTCTTTTTCTTTTTTTTTTTTTTCTTTTTTTTCTTTGTGTTCTCCTGCATCCTGACTTTGATGTGAGGAAGTACTGCAGCTTGCAAGAGAAGGCAAGCGGCAGACTCTCTAGACGGAGAGATCGGGGAGAGAGAGAGAGAGAGAGAGAGAGAGAGAGAGAAGTACCGAGAGAGAGAGAGAGAGAGAGAGAGAGAGAAAAGAGGGTGGGAGGGGAGGAGAATTGAAGAAGGATAGGTTTACACCTCTTCTTGTTTCCTTTTGCTTCATTTTCCCGATAGCTCTCTCTGAACACATTTTTTTCATCTCTCCTTCACAGAGGGTAAGAATTCATCTTAATCTTTTCTTGTTAATTAAGAAAAAAAAAACCCCAAAACAAAACACTTGTTAAAGGTGGCAAAAGCGACTGGTAAGAATCTTTCCTTTGAAGCACTAGCGTACTTTTTTGGGGCAACTTTGCTCAAATTAAATTTCTCGGTAGAAACCTGTAAATCATTGAAGTTTGTCGCTGTCAGTGCTAGAAGTCTGAACGTGTCTAAGATCTGCTTTAATCTGCATGTTGCTACAAAGTAACATTGTTACTGTGTGGTATACAGAGGAAGTCTGTAGTCACATAAGCTGCTGAAAGAACCTGACACCTTGGTACGAATGCTGGTTGAATTCTGCTGTTTAAAAGAAGTTGGCTGTAGTTATCTTGGATAACTGGTACTGTTTTTCTGTCGCATGTTGATTACCTGTAGTAAAGTTTCTAACAATTGTGTGCTTTGACTCCAAACTGTAGCGTAGAGGCCTCATAATCACTTTTGAGAAGAGAAGTTGAAGTTCACAGCAAAAACATTTGTTCTCACTCCTGAAATCCTCTGTGTTCTTTTCACCAAATGCTGTATCTTTTTTAATAACAACGATCATACATTTCCCCCCCACAATGTAATACACGTCTAACAAATAAGTAATAAAAAAACGTGAGGGGAAAAATGGTCGCCTACTCAACAGTGTTCACATTACAGTTTCCTTGTAATGTGTGTGTGTGTGTGTGTGTGTGTGTGTGTTCACAGAGCTAAGAGTTCAGTTTTAAAACAGATCTATGAACATTGATGGAAAGCCACCAGTTTTCTCTGTTGTCCATGACACCGAGACTGCGACCGTGAACCGTTTGAATTACAGTATTATAAATCTACATATTACACTTCACCAAATGTATTGTGCTTGAGCATGTATGAGTGTGTGAGAAAGAGAGAGAGAGAGAGAGAGAGAGAGAGAAATTAGGAGGTGCATTAAAATGTAACAACGGTCATAATTTGCCTGTGCTTCCTGATAGACCCTGATGGAAGGCTGTCTACGAGTCATTCTTCTGGCCCTCTCCATCTCCTGCATTGGTGAGTCAGACTCAACCTTCTCCCAAAACACTTTGACAAAGATCACTAAGTCAGAGGTGAAGTTATCGACGTTTGGTATTAGCGTCATCATCATCATCATCATCATCATCATCTACATCATATTTACTGATGATGTGTCATTATCCTTATGTTGTATATTATATGAAATCGTTTAAGCGTAATTCTGTGCTCATCCTTGTCGAAGCCACCGCCTTAATCGTGTCGACCGGTCGGGGGTTTGCTGCAATCGGTTTGATGTTTGCCAGCTAGCGCGGTATTGCAGTTTGCTAAATTGTTGGTGAACGTGGCATGGCCGAAGAATTTGTGTCTCTTATCTGTTGTAAGAAACCTGAAGAACAACGAGTGAAACGTCGCCGGTAGTTTTCTTGGCCCACGTAGAAATGCGTCACACATAGCCTTTGTAGACTGTTACTCAGAGATGATTTCAGATTAAGGTGTTTTTTTTTTTTTTTCAGGACTGCATTTACAATTTAAAAGTGGTGCTACAACACACTCAAATGCATTTTATTTAGGAATTTGTATTTGGTGGATTAACTAATTGACTAGAGACATTGTGCATTCTGTCCAAGTCTTACTATCCCTTCACTGCAGGAGGGAGACCTAATTCATATAATCTTAGCATTAGACATGACTGCTCTATGGTTGCCGGTATTTTCCTACAGATTAAAGTCTGTTGGTTCGTTTCTTTATTTATTTATTGGATAAATCATGTCTAGTGCCCACTGAGATGCGCTGTTCCACGGGTTGCCTACCGAATTGTGCTGAAGACGAAACGAAATATTCGAATACACGAACATGACCTCAGTGCGGAGTAGTTTACAGTAATATGGATTCCACTTAACAGTACCATCTTTGGATCGGGGAAAGGTACTTATTCATATGTTAATTCACGGCACGAAAATGTCACAGGACACTGTTCGGTTTTCAGTTAACAGTCTATTAGAGCAACTTTCTAATACTGTACGGTCCAGTTTCAAAATAGTTTTTGTTGCAGTGACGTTTGTTAGCTAAACTAGGATAAGTTCATTTTCAGTTGATTTGGACCAGTTTGGTATCCTTGCCATTTCAAAGTGCACTCAAAAAATTTGTTCTTCGGTTGCCAGCTCCAGTTTTTTTGCCGGAACAAAAAAAAGAAAAAAAAAAGAAACTCAAGTGGTGAAGTATTCACCGTAAATCCAATATGACCTGACCTGCACAACAGTCTAGTCTCTATGGCAACTGGAGCTCACAAAAACTCTGAAAAGAGAGAAAAAATGAATTTGTGCTTGTGAAATATCCACTGCCTCTAGCCATTTTTCACAAAAACACTCACAAAACATGTTTGGCAAATGTTCCGTCTGCCAAAAAAAATGACCAGATTCACTGATTTTTCATCTTCTCTTGAATTGTTTAAATCATTTTTCGTAGGTATTTGTTCTGTTGGTGACATGCCCATTTTGTCCGACTGGTAAATGTGTGAATATGCTGACCGCATGCTGCAAAGATACAGCACAGTGTCTGTCATGCAAAACTGCTATTTCTTTTTTTTTAAATTCTTACAATCTGCAAATGGTGCAGGGATGTGTTTTGGCACACTCTGTGCAGCAACTGCACGAGTGCATGTGAGCGGCATGTCGCAGCCGTAGATGCCTTTTCTGGGTGTCTGTGTGTTCAGTTTTCAGATGCCTTTTTCTGGGTGTCTGTGTGTTCAGTTTTCAGATGCCTTTTTCTGGTTGTCTGTGTGTTCAGTTTTCAGATGCCTTTTTCTGGGTGTCTGTGTGTTCAGTTTTCAGATGCCTTTTCTGGGTGTCTGTGTGTTCAGTTTTCAGATGCCTTTTCTGGGTGTCTGTGTGTTCAGTTCAGTTCTACGTCCAGACTCACAAATATGAACAGTTAGAGTCTCTTGAACAATGGATGGAACTGAAGCAGTTTTGAGCTGCAAACTGTAAATAACTGATATTACATTTTAAACGAAGAGGGCACTTTTTTTTTTTTAAAACTCATAAAGAATGTGTTTTTAGTAGTCACATCATTACCTTTTTTGTTACTTTTATCACTGCGCCGGTGATGTGTACGTTGGATATGCATCGAACAACTATTTCACTCCATTTTTCTTTAACTTACTGGAATATTCTGCGACTTGAAACCTTTGTAGAATCTGGGAGCGGTGGAGTGACTGCAGACGTCAACACCACCGGTCCTGCAACAATCTCGCCCTCCACAACGGCCACCCCTACAGCACGAGGAACACCTCTCAACACCAGATATCCACCCTGTAACTGCACTAAGGATCCAGTTCAACCCGTCCCTCCTTTACTGGGCATGATGAAGGTGAGATGGGATAAGGATAAGCCCTGCGAGGGACGCGTCACTCTCCACGTCCCCTCAGAAGGAGCAGCAAAGCCCGTCTGCCTGGAGAGTTCGTACATGAGCAGAAAAAACCTGAGCGAGATTTGTCGCGTCGGGAAGTGCGGACAGTACTTGAGTCAGACGTCGTATTCCGCGTGGGCTTACCGGATCCACGACAACGTGTCCGTGAGCAACGCGACCTGCGTGGCTCTGCAGACGATCATCTGTGAAGGTCTCTGCGTGTGCGCAGACGTACAGACAGCCTTCTGATGCTGGCCACTGCTTCACGTGTGTAGCGCTGTTTTCACGTTTTTTGTCTGTTCTCTCTCTTTGCAGATATCAGTGGCACCAGAGAGTTGGTGGCTTATAAAACTGTGACAGCCTTACTGTGTATACTTATCTTGGCGGTGATTTTCCTCCAGTTCGGACGACCAACGTACACGGCCATCCGCAAGAGAAGTGAGTCGAAGCAGGACCAGAAACGTTCGCTCCAGTTAAGAAATTATTACGGGACAGGACATCGACTCCTACACGAAACACACAGATTGCTAAAACAGTTCTCGTTCGTTTCTGATATTTAACTTGAATGGATAGTATACTTTGGTGTATGAATTGAAAGGAGTGAAGTGCTTCAGTAGAGCAGAGAGAACGGATACATTTGCAAAAATCGATGAGATTTACCAGGTCTCTGTAAGGATGTGCTGAGTCCGTGTCAGACGTGGGGGAGTTATTTTTTGCTACTGATGTTATCTTTAAATGATGAAACATCATAAAGGATGTATGAATTAGCATTTTGCTTCACATGTGAATGTTCTGCCAGTGAGACCAGCTCAGCTCAGGTAAGCTTTTTTTTTTGTCTTTTTTTTTCCAGAGTTGTTGAAATAATTTTGCTTTTTGCTGTCTTTCTTTTAATGATACAGTGTCGAAGAAGAGGCATAACCGGTGGATAGGCCCAACGCAGAGTCAGAGTGGTGAGTCAGTTCAGTCACACACACACACACCAATACACACTCTAATGCATATACTTATGCACATGCAGCGAAAGGAGAATAATTCTCTTTATTACTTCATTCTTTTAGTCTGCTATAACAGAGGCCAAGCTGCAATGAATCCCAACAATAACACAGTAAAGAGACAGTCCTTTCCTGGTGAGTGATACACATACACACTAACACATACTGACACACACGTGCACACACACACACATACTGACACACACGCACACACATGCACACACACACACACTGACACACACACACACTCACTGGCACACACACACACACGCACTCACACAAACACACACAAACAGATCGAGACACACAGACACACACATTCAAACCCTATGTTTTACCTTGTTTCACCCTCATGAGTGATTCTCTAATGATATTTCACACACGCATATCCAGCCCCAGGTTTCATGAGTGGTTTATAATAATCTTTTCTTTTTTTTTTTTTTGGAAGCACGATCAAAGACATGTGCATACGTGCAGATGCATGCAGGCACTCTCACTTGCATGTCTGATAATCAGTCACGTGATTATGACTTAACAGTTCTATCAGACATCACCGTATTTACATTGACATAGTTTTTCTTTTTTACATTCACACTCTGACGCCATTACATGACGTTTTTTCCCCCCGTGCCAGGTTTGGAGAGGCTGACGGTTAACACGAGTCGAGAGCCCTCGTCGAACAGGAACAGCGACTACGACTCGTACAATTAAGTCATCGCCCGTTTACTGCGACGTCACCTTCGCCGGTTCTCTTCGGGTTTATTCGCCTTAATCGTACTTCCTAAAAGAGGTAAAAAAAAACAAAAAAAAACAGGACAAATTGCCCTACTAATCCAAATTTCCGCCTCGACTTGCCGTGACTCTGCGTTTAAAAAGTAGGGTGTGCTTTAATTACGCAAATCAAGTCCGTCGAAAGCCCAGAACATCTTACTCGACTCACTTCATTCCAAAAATAAGAGTGCATTACTCCCTAATAGGAGTCACATGACCCACTAACCCAAAAATCTCTCTGTCCATCTGACTCAGTGCTCAATATTGGGGTGTGTTGTAATTAAGGCAAGTTAGACTGCTTTAGGGGCTGAGAACTCCGTTGACTCATACTGTGTCCTGTTTGTGTGTGGGTGTTGGTGTTTTTTTTTTTTCCTATCATTGGGATTTTGTAAAATTAATTTACTGAAACTGTCAATTTTAAGTCTGTCTGTTGTTGTATAAAAAGAAAAGGAGTTGTGTAATGTCATCATTCCATTGTTTTTTGTTGTTGTTGTTGATTTAAAGGATTAATAAATAAAATATCTTTATTTAGAGTTTTTTTTTTTCTAGGAGTTGTATTATGATGTGAATTGTCAATGAAATGGGGTAACAGTACTGGGTGAACTGGCAAGGGTGTTAAGGGGGGGGGGGGCGGGGGGCTGTTGAGTTGTGAATGTGCAAATTTGCAAAAATTGTGGTTTCCTGCTGCGTTTGGACTGACATCCTGTTTGTGTTATTTCTGTCGTTCACACACTCTTTCTCACTCTAAATATATGTTCCTCTCACCGATATTTTCTGTCGACCTCACGTTGTACCCTCTCTGCACCTCGTTCCTCATCGGTAAAGGAATCGCATACCTGTCCTTTCCTCAATGATCTCTCTGTCATTTTTCTCTTTTCTCTCTTACTCACTCACTCTTTCTTTATTTGGCCTGTTGAATTACAAATCATTTTTCTCCTGCAGATGTTAATGCAGTTTTGGCTTTTTTTTTTTCTATGGATTTTGTATTCTCAGACTTCAGCTTCATGATCCTCTTTTACTTTTAAACTCTAAAATGCGGTCTGTCTAATGGGACCCCGGTACGAGAGACGGAGAGAGAGAGAGAGAGAGAGGGAGAATGACAGGTCTTAGATTCAAAAGAGAGAGAGAGAGATTCTGAGGTACTGTTCATACATCTGTAGGATTGTATGTGTGTGTGTGTGTGGGTGTGTGCGTGTGTGTTAGTGAGTGAGCTGGACATATGTGGTGTGTGTGTGTGTGTGTGTGTGTGAGCAGTCTCTTCCTCATTGTCAGGGCACAGTTTTGGATTAAATCACTGGTATGAATAAGGTTCCATCAGAGAACAATGACAGATGACAGCAGATTACATGAACAGATTAACAGAGAGAGGGGGAGAGAAAGAAGGTTAGAGAGAGAGAGAGGAAGAATGGTAGAGAGAGAGAGAGAGAGAGAGAGAGAGAGGGCCAAAAGGATGGAGATAAAACAACACTTAGCATCATCTTCTGATACTACTACACCCACTACGCAAGACATTAGCAGCACTAAAATGTCAGCGTACTAAATGCACGCACAATCCACTGATGAAAACATATGTATTCAGTATTATCACATCATTTCATCTCCCACAGATTCCAGCAAAGTCTCACCGGATGGAATTATCCTCATGTTGGCTTATATACATTTATTACAATGTCTCTAGGATGTCGTGTGCATTGAGTCTGCATGTGAAAGAGGAAAAAAAAGGCTCAGAGAGAGAGAGAGAGAGAGAGGGAGAGAGAGAGAGAGAGGGAGAGAGAGAGAGAGAGAGAGAGAGAGAGGGAGAGAGAGAGCATGAGAAAGTTAGTTAAGCTCACAGAGGAGAGAAAGAAGAGTTACCAGATGAGCAAGAAAAGAAATGTTGTGGGTGTGCACGTGTGTGTGTGAGTGTGTGTGTGTGTGTATGTGTGCATGTCTGTGCATGCGCGTGTGCATCTGTGTGTGTGTGTGTGTGTGCATGTGAGTGTGTGTGCATGTATGTAAAGAGAACAGAATGATTGTAATAGGAGTGTGAGAATGCTTTGTGAAATTGAATGCTATAGGATTTAGACTAACCCCCCACCCATGGTTGGGCTGTTGTCTCTAAGCTCCTTCTGTTGGTCTATTACATGTATCAGTGCCTAGACGTGTGTCAGAAAGAGGCATATTAAACACAGAGATTTAAAAGAATGTTCTGACTTCTGCTTATCCCCCTTTCAACATCAACCTCCACACACTTTCTCTCTCTCTCTCTTTCTCTCTCACACACACACACACACACACACAGACAAATTGTGACTAATTTTAAAAAATTTGGCATAAAAAGTTGTTTTTGTTTTTTTTTAAGATTCATGTCTAATTCTTATTTCATGTCTTAGGGATGAAAGTAATTGTGTTATTTCTTGCTTCAAAAAGGCCTTTGCCACATAGTGCAGGAGAGAAAGAGAGAGAGAGAGAGAGAGAGAGAGAGAGAGAGAGAGAGGGAGAAGGGGGGGGGGATTAGAGCGAGAGAGAGGTGGGAGGGATGCGGTAGATAGAAATCATAGAAAAGGGTTTTGTGGGGTTACTTACATTTAATCAAACGGTGATTATGAAAGGTAGAACACAGCAGAGGGAGGGGGAGAGAGATAAAGAGAGGGATAAAGGGAAAGAGAGAGAGTTAATATTTAGATTCTGCTTTAATGAAGGAGAAAGGTGTCGTGTGTTAAAAAGAGTGGAGGGAAGGAGTGCAGGTGATAGATATGCATCTCTCATATTTCAGACAAAGAGGAAGATTATCATTTTAGGTGTGAAAATACAAAAAAAACACGTTCAAACGCATTTGACCTCGGCCATGTTAATAGGATTTTGCGTCAATGTTTTTCTCGCACTGTCTAATAATAACTATACAGAGGAAACGAGAATTCAATCAAAATCGAACCACTCGAAAATCAATGCTTCCATGTATGTGCGAAAACTTATTGAGAAGTCTTTAAGTGTTCACAGTTTGAATCATGTTTATTTAATGATGAAAACGGAAAAGTGGGGGGGGGGGGGGGGTAAGGAGAAAGAGACTAACGTTTCCTCGTATCGACGAAACGTTCATTCAACCTGCGTTGTGAGTCAGCTGTCTACAAACAGACAGAGGGGAGAAAAGAAGAAAGAGGAAAGATTTACTAAAAGAGAGGGGGAGGGATGATGGAGAGGGAGAGAGAGAGAGGGAGAGAGAGAGAGAGGGAGAGAGGGGAAAAAGAGAAAGGGGATTACTTACTGCTTTAAATGAATAAATCCGTATTGTGTGAATCTGGCACAGAGAATAAAGAGGACGAGCGAGACTGTGAGAGAGAGAGCGGGAGAGAGAGAGAGAGAGACAGACAGAGAGACAGAATGCTGACATTTTGGGCACAAGACCTCTGAATCAAAAGGGAACTCAAAGATACAAAAAAAAAAAAACCCAACCAACCAAACAAACAAACATGTAACAATAGAATAAAGAAGAGCAACTGGATTAAGGAACTTTGAGGGAAAAAAAAAAAAAAGTCCAAACGGCAAAGTGGAGTAAAAAAAAAAACAAAAACAAAAAAAACCCAAAGACCCTCTTTCAACAAACCAAACTGCTTCATCATCGTGTGCAAGGATGGACTGATTGTAAGAAACATTTCGACACCTGCTGAAGAGAAGCATGAAGATGAGTGAAGACGTGTGAACAGTGGCACTGCTCAGATTGACTGTAAACCCACTTTCGGTTTCAAATCCATGTGAAGGAGAGGTTTTTGAGGTGAGTCTCATATTCGTCTGCGTTTGGGGCAGGAGAGCTGCTGTTTCAAACTGGTTTGGTCTTTAGCTCACGGTACACAGACACAAACACTGGTATTTTGGGATTCAGTCCAGAATTAAATATATGTATAGCATATAGTAAATGCGAATGCATATGTCAGTGCGTTCTGGGGGTTACTGTATGACTACTGTATGACTAACTTGAGTGATTGACTGATTAACTGATTGATTGAGTAAGCGATTGATAGACTGACTGATTGATTGGCGAGTTTCAATATACTGGATAGCAAGTCTGAACATGCCTTTGAGTGTTGGAATGGAAAGATGATATTCTGTGTCATTTAGCTCAACAGGTTTTAGTTTAAAAAAAAAAAAAACAACAACAAAAAAAAAGTGAAAAATGGTTCTGCATTACACAAATATGCGTAAAATGTGTGAGTAAATGTCTTCGTTGATATTTTAAAGCTGTTGTGATGGCTCTCGAGGGCGCGCACAGGACACTGATGGGATGTGTTTCATCAAGTCTGCTGATTCTCCTCTGGTGCCTGCTACTCGGTAAATCAAAAAAATTCCCCCTCAACACAGCGTAGATACGCAACGTCGCTGCTTTTCTTACTGTAACTCACAATGCAACTTTGAATCGCATCTAGTCCTGTTTCACTCCACCAATTCTCACTCTCTCACTCTCTCTCTCTCGCTCGCTCTCTCTTTTTTTTTTTATTCTTTTCTCAAAGCCCGTGCCCAGCCCCTCCCGTCTGTCTCTCTTCCTGCCCAAATCAACGTTCTCCCTCCGTGGCGCTCTCTCCGCCTCTCTCAGGCTGATCTGGGGCTTCTGTTCACCAATTCCAGCCCTTACACCTTCACCCAGTCCCTGCTCCTCAGACCTCCTCCAGAGACCAGCACCAAACCCTCAGTGCGGGCCTCTTTCGGGCCTTACTCTGTCAACCAGGTGAGCCTGCATATGGATGAGAGATGAGGGTATCGGATGATTAGGCTTTGAGATGTAATCCCTGTCCTCCCTGGGATAATAACGCAGTTCTCCTGGATGATACGACAGGGTTTTTAGGGTTATCAAGTTATTGCTATAGCATGTCTGCAGATTAAATCATGTGAACTGCGCCATATAGAACACGGGGGTATGAATATTATTATCTTTTTTAGGGTGGGATGTATCTCCGTAATAGTTCTCATAATGTTTATCATTTGACTCTCACCCATTTCTCTCTCTTTCTCTCTCTCTCCCTCTCTTTCTCTCTCACTCTTTTTTTCTCTCTCTCTCTCACTCTTTCTCTCTCACTCTCTTTCTCTCTCTCTCTCTCTCTCTCTCACATTCTTTCTTTCTCTCTCTCTCTCACTCTTTCTCCCTCTCTCTCTCTCACTCTTTCTTTCTCTTTCTCTCTCTCTCTTTCTCTTCAGCTGGTATCTGACCCCATTGCCCCGCTGTCTCCGTCTCTTACCGCGTCCCTCCTGACCAAAACTGTTGTGAGGGAGAAGGAAGGAGACAGAGGAGAGCGGTTGAAAGTGAGAGTGTTATTCCACATGAGAGGAGACAACAACAGGGGGACGTGTGTCACCCTCCACGCTTTCAAAGAGACAGAGGAACAGAAAGCTTCCTGCATCACTCAGGTAGAAGAGCCCCAGCTGTGCTTGGCTAACTGGTTCTTTGTCGCGTTGCACGTCGACGTGAACCTCATGAGCACTGCGTAAAACTTTGCATATCGAATGCGCAACCTCCTTGCACCGTTAGCTGGTCAGTTCACGGAGGCGATATGGAACCTTCAAAATGAATGGAATTTCAGGACTTTTTTAAGAGCCCACCTAACTTTTCGTGTTTGTGAGTTTATTATAATAAATGTTTGTATATTAAGGAAAGAAGCAGCTTTGATTTAAGTTTACTTTTGAGTCGCTAGATTGAGGCATGTGATAGCGATGGAAAAACTTAGCTTACGAGGTCAAATGGGAACATTTGTTGTTGCTGCATACAGGGGTTGTGTTGTACTATTTAGATTCAACGTTTCTTAATGGAAATGAAGTTTACTTGGTTTAAACCAGGCCGATTTACCTGTTTTTTTTTAACAAGTTCACAATGCATTTTGATGGAGAGAGGCCCAAAGATCGGTGTTTCTGGCTTAATGTTTCTCAGCATTTTAAACATTATGATGTTTGAATTGTGATGAAACAACTGTTTTTAAGGCTTTGGAAACCATTTTATTTCACTTTTGATTGATGTTAATGGTGTAAAATAACATTACTGGGGAAACCCATTTGAGTTACACAGTAAATGCATTTACAGGCTAAAAACAACAAAAAGCTTTTGATGAGAAAGACACTGACAGATAAATTCATTTGGTGTCTCTGGCTTTACAAAACCCCCCAAAAAACTCTTGCTTTCTTGGTTAAAAAATGACACTCAGTCCTCCATTTCTGATCTCTATATAAGACTTTTATGCTTTTCATCAATGTTGAAATCAATATTGTTGGATTTACTTCTACAGAGAAATACACATGAGAGACAGAGAATGCCAGAAACAACCCAAGTCTTTTCAATCAACTATTCAGTTGATGTTCAAAAAGATAACAATAGAATACATCACTTTGCCATGTACAGTTTTTGACATTTCTGTTAGAGGCACTCTTGTCATGTCTTTGAGTTCTACTGGTTGTCACCTACACACCATAACTAATGACCGATTTCTACTTTGGAATGAACTGTGAGCAGTCCTACATGAATTAGACACACATAGCTGGGCACATCAAAAACTGATGAGAATTCTAGAATCAAAGGCGTGAGTGATGTCCACAGCCGTAGAATGCTGATATTGATTCATTAAAGAATGCAGTCCATACTTGGAACACTTGTTTCACCAAGTTCGTTTTCAACTGTCGAACATTCTAATGTTGTGTCGTTTGTGCTGTCCTCCCTTAGCCTCCTCTTGGACTCTGTGTGGTCACACTCACTTTACCCAAAGACTGGTTTGACTCAGACCAGGACGCTCAGCTGAACCCTCTCCACACTCACCGACAACGCCACGTCTACAGGCACAGACCACGTTACCGTGGTAGACAGCGTCAGAATATTCCAGCATCCCTCAAAAGGAAACCTGCCGTCCCCACAAATCAGATCCAACTCTACTACTCCTCCTTTGGCAGAGTATCAAACTTTAAAATATCGCCACCTAGATGTGTGGAGGACAGTTTGCAGCAGTCCGAGAGAAAACTGTACTATATCGGATCTGCAAGCCTTGATGACAAAGGACTGAAGGACAACAAGACAAAACAAAGCTTTTTATGCTTGGATGGACAAGAAGAAGTGGAACAGTGGCTAGACTCAAATGTCCTCATTCGCTATAACAAAGGACCTGGCCATGTTGGGCAGCCATTAGGAATGTCGGTGAACCTGAGGTCAAATTTCAGTGGAGAATTTCTGATCGTTAGGTATTACTACATCCCTAAAACTATTAAGACTGTATAATTATTGAGTCAACAATAACTTTTCATTTAAGCTATAAATAGACACGTATGCACAATGTAACTTTCACAAGAACATGTTGTTATATTCTTCATCCAGACTGCATGAAATAACAAATCAGTAGTTATCAGAGAGAAATATACCAATTATACCAAAACAGAGTGATCCTCTGGTGTTTATCAAAGTTAATGTAAACTTGGAACAATAATTCATATTTTAACCGTCATAATACAGTTAGTTTTTGGAGCGCCATTGTTTCTTTTCCCAGACTAAAAGTAAAGAAAGGGTTACTAGCAGTGGTGGCCCAACCTGTGAGGAACTCCAACTTCTGGAGCATTACCATGGAGAAGACCAGCGGCACCAAACATGACACTATTTCCTTAATCTGCCACAAAAATGGCAGTCTGGACAAATCAAGGTATGGAACCACTCTCTGCTACAATTCTTCCCTGAAAAGAAAAATCGAACAAACGAAAATGTCATGTTCCTAGGAAACTCAACATCTCATTTGTAATCATTTCTTCATTCTCTCCTTCATCCTGTGGATTTTAACCCCCAAACAGGCCCTCAGCTTTCCAGCAGGTAGCTTGTTTCTCAGTCAACGGGATACGCAGAAGCTTTGGGGTTGCAATGACAGTTGCCACAAGCTGGTGGGTTGAGTACTCAAGTCGTAATACCTTAGTGTCGCCACACGGGGCAGTCACGAACTTCATCTCCTTCACAGACAGAGAAATTGTAGGAATTGCTCCCATTACTGAGGTAAACTGATTCTATTGGCATTGTATTTTTGGTTTGCTAATATTCATATTTCCATTTACATGCTTATAACGCAGCTAAAACATAACTGAAGTGACCTGAATCTACTCAAGTACAACAGTAATTGTACGAGCTAACACTCCTTATCTCGTGTTCTTACAGAGCAACACAATTATCAACACAGCTATCTTAACCAGTCAGCCTGTGTCACATCCTGTAATTGTGCTGGCAGTGGGGCAGGACGGGAAAGTATCAGATGTTACATCAGCAGTGAGGTGTCAGTCTACCAATGAGGATATTGTTAAGGTACGTACTTACTGTGATAGGTGGTCTTGCAGCTAATAATCAAGAGATTGAAATATGGCCTCAAGCATCCCATCAGTTGAACTTCACTGTTGGCTAATCCTCTCACTGACAGGTGTCGAGTGATTGTTCAGCACTCTTTGTGGACGGGAGTGAATCAGGAATGGGCAGCACCTGTGTCGGGGTGGAGTTTTCTCTGGGCACACTCACTGGATCCCTGTGTATGGCCGTGTGGGCGCCAGTGGTCCCTCTCCGAATTTTTCTCTCGGATTCTGTTCTCAGCCCTATAGACGGCTGGAGTTACTACTCTGAGAACAGGTTTTCTGCCCACATCTGGATTCGCTAAAACACTCTCGATTCCCACACACTCCTGAAAACATATATTTCAGTGATACTGTAGTTCACCTAATCTCATGTTAAAGTCATTCTAGCAAATTTAAACTGGGATTGTTGTCCTTAATGGTCATCTTAAAACATTTAAATTTCAACATGTAGAATACCTTGCAACTCTGCGCTCAAAATATTTACACGCTTTGTCTCTGCCTTTGTCTGTCTGTCTCTCTCTCTCTCTCTCTCTCTCTCTATTTCTTTCTGTCTCTCTAAACAGGTGCAGTCCTGTCTTCCAGAGGTCCTCTGTACAGGTTTTGGCACAGTTCAGTGCCAAGCCATCTGCTAAAGGTGACCACCTGACTTACATGCTTGGATCTCCTGATTGGTTTGTGGATGTGACAGAGCTGGTTCGTGATTGGTTGAGAATAGAGAATCCTCGCGTTGCAACACTGGACAAACAGGGCTATTTGATTGGCTTGAAGCCTGGACTTACCTCTCTCCATGTTAGTAACAGAAATACATACTTCAGAGTTGAATCTGCAATACAAAACCTGCTCTTCAGTGATGATATTTTAAATCTATTTTACAATCTCTCTCTATCCCTATATCTCTCATGCTGCTCCTCTCAGGTGATATCGAGCCAGTGGGATGGTGTGCTTGGCAGTGCTGATATCACAGTAACTGGTGAATTGGTGACTCCTGGTGACCTCTCTGTGCAGTTAGTGGGTGGACTAGGCCTGTCAATCAACCCAAGCCCATCTAATCCTTCTGTTGTGACGGCAACAGCCACTGCACACAACACGCTCTACAATCACGGCCAAGTGAGTACTGACGTGCTGCATCGTGAAATCCCTTTCACCTCTTAATTCTGCTAATATTTTTCTCTACGTATCTCACCACCTGCATGCTTTATTTCTCCCTTCCACACAGGAAGCATCAATCAGCATCTGGCTCCAGTTCAGTGACGATACAGCCATTTTGGTCTCGGCTTTCAGTGGCGTCCCGTACTCTCTTCGCCTCTCTTCATTGGCTGAGTCTGTGGTCGCCGTGACGCCGGCTCCATCGCAGCGAATCATAGCACAAGGTGATGGTGGTGGACCATTACTGAAAGCTGAACTCCTGGTCTCCACTTGTGAGCCGGTGTCAAATGACATCGTGATGGATGAGGGACGAGCAGGAGGCGGGACTAGAAGATTGGCCAAGGGTTCAGGCTGGATAAGAGTGAACCTTGAAGCGGACCTCTGGCCGATGGAAAACGAGGACGCAGATTTCGAGTTTCTTGACATTTCGGATATGCTTGTCGAATCCGACAAGGATGCATACAGCAATTCTGGTGATAAAGAAGACCCGGTGAACTCCACCGACGATTACGACAACGCCATAGGAAATGAAATGATAGCCAGAAACGTCTTAGAGAAGGCAGTTTTGACTCCAAACCACGAGGAGACTGCAGTGTACATTTCTCCTGGACTGGCGAGGGAGAACGAGGGGAGAGAAAACGGTGAGAGGGAGCTGGAGGTCGGAATTGGGGCAGTTCTCTCTCTCCTCTGTCTCTCCTCCCTCCTTTTTTTGGTAAACTGCCTGCCTTGTGCTCTGAGGGAGCAGAGGCGCAGGAACAGAAGGAGGGCGACAAAAGGAGGAAGGATGGAGGGAGAGGAGACTGGTAAAGAAGGAGAGGAGGAGGAGGAGGACGAGGAAAGGGAGGAGGCAGAGAAGAGAGATGAGGTGGAATTGAGGGAAGAAGAACGGAAAAGTGAAAAGGTCTGAGTTAAATTTGCTGCCTGTGAAGCAGTGAAACAAGACTAATAATGTTCAGTAACTCTGACACAGAGACTGTCTGACCCTAAGAGACTTTCCTAATGTTCCCTTCATGTTCAGTTCATATGTTGTCTGTCAGCTTTTTCAGTCACTTAAAAGAGACTTACCCATCAGTCTGTGAGTCAGAAGACAGCTAGTCTAACTTCATGAAAAGCAGAAGTAAAAGTCAATGAAATATTTTATAATTTTGTGAGTAAGAATCGCTCTCACATTGTTTCATATTTTTAACACACTCCCTCAAACAAACCAGTGCTGATACAGGAAGCCAGTTGTATATTGCGTTTCTTTGACAAAGTACCATAAACAAGTTATAGGAATGCACCATATAGAAGTAAACATATTGCCTGTCCACCACAACTACCATAACAAATATTTTGCCCCTTTGTCTATAAAGAGTTGTTTTTAAAATTGTTTTTGACATATCTCAGTGTGATCATTTCAGATAATGTACAGTTAATGAAAAGTCAGATGAATAAAACATTTTATACTTGTTTGTGACTTACTTTCGTGCACTTTCGTGTAAGTGATCACACTTATTTTGTGTAGTCTTCTCTTATAGTCCTCTTCTAAATCCGTTGGTTGCAGTCCTGCAGTACCACATCTGATTTCACCGTGAAGGGGGGTGGGGGTGGACTTATGCAACTAAGTTATGTGCTGGGATGTATTTGGGAACGTTAATTAAAACTAACACAGCTAATAAAAAAGATCTCACATTGTTTTTTAGAAAACAAAACACGGCTATGTATGTGAGGGATTGGTTGACCTGCTGGTTGTCCTGAGTGGAAAGAAGACAGACGGTCAGCGACAATGGAATATGAGCACATGCGGGTGTAGAATAGACGAAAGTAAGACAGTGACTGAAGGGACGAAAAGCCTCAAAGCCATCTGCTTAAATAAGAAGTATGCCTTTGTGCGGGGAAGAGGTCGAAGGGCATTGCAATCAATTCTACGGCATGCAAAAGAAAAAGTTTCTGTGAAGTCAGATTGAATTTCACGTGTACGTCCTCTCTGTTAACGTCCCTGGTGGTCTAGTGGTTAGGATTCGGCGCTCTCACCGCCGCGGCCCGGGTTCGATTCCCGGTCAGGGAACACATGTTTTGTGTTGCTAGCAGCTAATTGTTCTTCTGAACTCCGTATACATGGCTAGGACATGCTCGGCTAACTACTCGGTTTGGGTTTAATTCCCCCCGTTTTTGTTACCCTCTGTTACTTGTACATTTTTTGTTTGACGGTAATATTTCCCACGGTGCTAATGATTTTCTCCCAACTTCGGCCTCCCCTCCTAATCCATCTATTTTGACTTGAGGGGCCTGGCCTTCTACGAGAGCTTCGTTTATAACCTTTTTTGTGGAGCAGTTTGCAGAAGCCTAAATATATGAAATGAGTGGAGAAGCTAAAACAAATACGTGAAGCGTAAGGAAAGGCAAGAACACTATTGAGACCATATCCATCAAAAAAATGGAACAGTGAAAACAAACTGAGCGAATACAAACTGAGGCGAAAATACGCCTTGACCGCAATACGAAGAGCAACAAGAGTATAAAATGCGACGCTGCAGTAATGGCGACCATGACAAATCAACCATTATATTCATGATGACCGTAGGGCCCTTTCAACTATTGTGAGCAGAGTGGCGCAGCGGAAGCGTGCTGGGCCCATAACCCAGAGGTCGATGGATCGAAACCATCCTCTGCTAAACATTTTCGGTGCCGTTCAGGTTTGTCTTGTTTTCATGCGGCTCAGTAGTGTTAACGCAGCATGAACTCTTCCAGGCACGAATGGTACTGTAATGACAACTACTTGGCTCTGATTATAAATGTGCACATAGTTTTCCTAAATTACTTACACTCATGTTCATGTTTTTGGTAACGCGCCGTGAAGATGGCTGTCGTTCTCTGAACTCTTCCCCAACCTTAACTTTTACGTTAATTTATTCACACTATTTTAAATACACTCTCTAATCCCCCCTCGCCCTTGGCGCTCACAAGATTCTGGACTAATAGTCGTTCCGAGAGCTAAAAAGAAGTCCACTTTTCCTACCTCTCTCCCTTCCTCTGGAATAGTCCACCTACAGAAATTAGGGAGGCAAACTCTCTTCATGACTTCAAAACCAAACTAGAGACTTGTCTATTTTCTCTAACTTATGAATAATATCATTTTGATTTGACTTTGCTATGGACATTAAGCCTTAAGCCTTTTGAGACTATTAATAGTGAAACTGGGTTCTACATAAACTTGTATTATTATTATTATTTCTTTGGCCCATGTTTCTGCGATTACCTGACTCGGTTATTTTTATAAACGCAAGGATTTCATTTGTAACGAATTTTCAGAAAAAGGTTATAGAAAATATTTTGCGCCCAACGTGGGGCTCGAACCCACGACCCTGAGATTAAGAGTCTCATGCTCTACCGACTGAGCTAGCCGGGCTATGCTACAGATGTTGAATCACCTATTTATAAAGACTCGCAGCTAAACTGCCCGTGTAATGGACAAACGTGTGCTTTCGCTTTTCCACAATGCGTGGTATTTGACAGCTTATAAAACACGTGTGACCGGTGCGTTCACTGTTCAAGCTAAATAAGTCACACTTACCGTGCATATGTAGGGGTCCGATTTTATTTGAAGTGACCACTAGAGGGCACTGGCGCAGCAGATCACTACTCCTTTACTAATTACTCTCAGGCCATTTAACAAACTCCGATTCATAACTGACATTCCACTATCTTTGTTTTATTCTTGATGACATTTCACAACAACAAACACAGAAACAATAGCCTATCACACACTACAAAAAAGGTTCTAGCCATTACAAACAAAACCTGGAAGGTTGCTAGATAAGCATTTTAGTAAAGTAAAGACAAAAGGATCAACAAACAACTCAGTGATATTGCTTACAGAGTGACACTAAATCGAGGGAGTGTACATTATATAACATGTGATAGGACTTCCTTATGTTTCAGAGGAACATCTCACCGCAACACGAAACAGTGCAGGAAATCCAGAGGGTCGTATCTGAAATATCTGGGTAGTAAGGTGACACATGTATTTTACATTTCATTTCACCATTCGAATCAGTTTTAGTAGAACAAATAATCGTGTTTCTAAACCAGTGTCATTTTATATATTTATGGATTGCTTTACGGCAATGGACTGGTGACCTGTCCACCGTGTTTCCCCCAACTTTCGCCCGATGAGCGCTGGGATAGGCTCCAGCACCCCGCAACCCTAATTAGGATAAGCGGTTTGGAAAATGAATGAATGAATGAATGAATGGGTCGCTTTACTTATTACGACTCTTGTAGAGCAACACTGAATACAGTTAAATTAGACTTTGTGACTTATTATGAAGTGGTGTCATTTTCTATGCAACTTGCATTTGTAATGTCTGATCAATTGGTATATTGCTGAGTGTGTTAAAATCCAAAACTTGCTACTGGTTGGTTGTGGTGTTTAAAATGCAAATAAGGCACCACTTTAGATTTCAGCACCAAATTTCAAAAAGGTCCAACGACAGGGTAAGTCTTCAAGACCAGTCTCTTGGGCTTTGTCCATGTTCTAGACGCCTCCGCAGGCCGCCGACTGCTGGTGGGTCCTGAGGTTACAGATCCAGGCAAAACGTTTCCCACAGCGGGTGCAGGTGAACGGTTTCTCCCCGGTGTGGACCCTCTGGTGTTTCTTCAGGTTCCCCGCCTCGGAAAACAGCTTCCCGCACGTCGCGCATTTGAACGGCTTCTCTCCCGTGTGGACGCGCTGATGAGCCTCCAGATTGGACAAGCCGGCGAAGCCCTTACCGCAGTACTTGCACAAGTGTCTCTTGGTTCTTCCCTTTTCCATGCCGACCAGGCTGGGAACCTGCAGCCCGGTTAAAGAACCGCCGAACTGGGCTAGGTGGGCTATGGCGGACGGGTTCACGGATATTCTCTGGGACGGCTGGGTGGGGTGACTGCCGCTTTGGAACTGAATTCCCTCCATCTTACTGACGTGGCTCTGCTGCTGTGCCTGCCTGTGTCTCAAAATGGCTGCGTGACCCCACCCCAAATGCCCCCCGGCCCCTGCGTCTACGGGTCTCGCGACCGCCCCGGCCCTTCTCGCGTGCTGAGGCCGCGTGGAAGAAACCCCGTTGGTTCCCGGCTGCGTTCCGATCCCGGGCTGGAGCAGGACGCAGTCTTGATCCGGATTGGGGTCGGCGCTGTAAGAGCAGGACTGCTGGCCTGGCGAAGACGGCGTGTCAGAGCCCCACCGCGACAGAAACGTCTCCAGCTCTCTGGGCCTTTCGTACAACGTGAACTCAGAGTCCAACATGCTGGTGGTGGCGGTTTCTCTCTGTCTGGACTTGACGTCACAGTCGGACTGCGAGCTTCCGCTGTTCTCTAGCGCCACCTCGTGGGTGTGTTCTGTGTCGGTGAGATCCCACACCTCATTTCCTGATGCCGATGATCTGTTGTTCGTAACCGACGACAGATGAGACAGCGCGGCCAGAGAGCCTCTCTCTTGACTTGGTTTGGATCCAACGACACCTGTTTGGTCACAAGAGCAAGGGTTTAACAGACACGTAAGTCGATCGCACGCATTTCATTAGCGACGCTTAGCTCGGGAATCTGACAGGTTTTCCATATTTTTCCTCTCTTGCCCCACTTACTTTCTATACTGATCTGCAGCTCTGCTGCTGCTGCATGTGTGCTGATGTTTTCCATGCCCTCTTCCTGTTTGTCTTCGTTATGTAGGGACGGGTCCAGTCCCGCTGACTGAAAACGACAGAGTTGCAGAAGTTATTACAGAGAACCTGATCGAGAGCACGCGGCGAAATCTGTGCTCACATTCAACTGTGCTATTGTTTCCACCAAGTACTATTTATGTACTACTATTTATGGACTACTATTTATGAATGTAAAGTGATAGGTTGTTTTTTTTTTTTTAGTTCCTTAAGAAGAGGAGTGGAAGTTTCCCCCCCGACTCACCTCGTCAAAATTGAGCTCCATGGTCGTCTGGGCTGGTGAGGCTGGGACGACCCCTCCGCAGCCGTCCGTGCTCGACTCTACAACTCCTGTAGAGGGGAAAACGAAAGTAATGTAACACAAAGGACTTCATGTCAGGCTTGTCTGCTACGTCTTCTCTCTCATGTTCTAACACCTTACATAAAACATCAAGGCCACGTATGGGAGATGTTTGGGTCATCTGTTCTCGACTCCCTCTCATCGTCTCCTCACTTACCCTCTTGGACACTCATCCCTCTGTGGGTCTCCCTTTCTCTCCTTTCCTCCTCCTCTTCGGGGCACTCCTCTTTGATGAACAGCACGTCTGGTTCGTCATCCTCCAGGTCTTCAGGCTGCCATACACACACACACACAGAGAGGGGGGGAAAAAAGGTCGAGCGGTTGTTACCAAAGAAGAAAGCTACAATACGCTCCAGCTGAAAACACGTGCATGTTGTGATCTACCGCGGTAAAAAGTCAAGCAGTGCATCAGGGTCACGGGCTTTCGGGGCTTTTCTCCTTTTAACACTCTTGCTTCCTTAGGCGAAATGTGTACCACAGTGCTGTATTATCACGGGAACAAACATGATTTTAATGTTCAACGGCAGTAACTTATGAATGAAAATAAATCACATGTAGAAAACCGACAGCTAAAATCTCAGACTACTGTGTATTATAAATATGCTTTGTAATTTCAGGGGCTCAGATTTCATTGTGTTGTGATTTTTTTTTTTTTTTTCTGTGGTATACTCAACACAAGCCCGAGTCATTGGTAATGTACAGTGTAGTGGTGCACATTTTACATCTCATGGCGAGTTGAAATCATGGATTTAACGTCGTGAAAGACCCAGAATGCTTTTCAGCAACAGCCCACAGCCCTTAACCGACAAAATTTGAACGCTTTAGTAATGGTGCGTTAAAGTCATTCCAGGTATATGTTCTCAGCTCACATAACGTTAACTATGTACACATAATTTCTGTGATATTCAGTGATTTTTCCCTGTATATAGCTTATGTTATTGTTATTATTATATTGATATTCCATTACTTTTCCCTGTATGAAGCTTTATATTTTTTTTTACTTTATTTAATTTTTATACTGCTATATAGCTTTATGTTTGCTCTTTGCACAGTTGTCGGAGTTGTTGCAACCTCATCTCACATGTACATGTACAATTATGCATGTGACAAGTAAATCTCTTGAATCTTGAAAGAATGGTTTACCAAGTACACACACCTCAGTTCCAGGAGAAAAGGTGTGTATAACTGTTTTTTTGTTGTTTTTTTTTTAAGACCACATGTCATTGGAGCCCAACCCTTTTGTTACAGACTGGTTCACCTGAGCGTGAAAGCGTCGAAGGACAGCACCCTGCATTTCATCACGACAGTACGTCACGACAAACTGGTGTAAAGAAACATTTATTTCTTTTTTTCTTTTTTGGATGAACAGAGCTCACATCAAACGTAGGGACTCAAAATACACTCAGTTTTTTTTGCACATTTTTTACTTGCAAGTCAAACATGCTTGGCTTCTCAACACAACCCACGCTCCCCTTTCTAAAGATAACCAACTCTTGCTTTATACTTATACATATTTTGTGGGCCTATATACCATGGAAAATCCACTGGGGGAGGGGGGGTGTTATTCTTAATTCTCAAAATTTGAGGCAATATATGGTGAAGCAAGATTCATTGGTTGAAAGGCCAACTTCAGTTTCAACTCAGGGTCACTCATGTCATGAAGGTGCCTCATTCTGACCGCGTATGTCACTATAGCAACGAGGTGTTCCACACCTAAGCTGGAACACGATAAGATTTGGGCTTCTCTCTTGACCAATCAAAACGTTAGGACAAACATTGGCAATTACTCTTAAAAATCCAGCAAAACTAGAAAACACTGTATATACATATACGTAGTCAAAAGCATATACACTCTTGAAAATATAATAATATTTTAAAATAGTATGGTTTTTTTTGTTTTTTTCTTTAAGTAACTGCAATCCTAATGGTAGTCTACCTGCAGCCGTGTGTGTCTGTAATCTACATATACTGTTTTGCACAAAATCTCTAAGTTAAATATTATATACTGTTAGAATTAAATTAATGTTGCAATTTTTTTAAAAAGATGTGCGAGGATTTCTGTGATAGGCGAGAGTTTTTAGGGATAGACAAAGTCGATGGGTTTTGTCATGATAGAATATTTGTGCAAAGCCCTTGAAACTCATCTGGAACTAACCCTTGAGGTGGCCTCCGTCACGGGCCAAACTGTTGTGCTGGGTGAGCTCCTCGCAAGTAGAGAAATAAGGAGGTAAAGGACTCCCCATTACAAGTGTTTTTTTTTTTAATTGAAACTTCCCTTGTTATTTTTTTCTTGGTGACCACAAGAATGTGGGACCTAAAAAAATGTTCATGTTTTAAATCACCTCTTTACGATATACTGCTATGTATAATGTCCTGTATAATATAGATTTGGGTTATGCGTCTATGTGAGCCTTACCATTAGGGGCTGCCTTACCTCTGTGATTTATAACCATTTTGAATATCTCGAGACCTGCATAAATAATGTATTGCCCTTGGTAGCCAGAGCAGACTGTCCTAATATTCCTCCGTTTTTGCACTCTTAGTTCTAAACCCCATTTCTTAATTTCAATGCGCACCTTAGCTGGATTGAGGAAACCTGAGTTGATTCGACTCTTTCTCAACCACCATCCATAAAGCCCGAATGGGGATTTGTGGTTATGGTGAAGTCAGTTTTTTTTTTTCAAGGAACTGAGTACGTTTAGCTTCTTCTGGTCCCTCATCAATAAAAGCAAATTCAATGTTCCTCATAAATGTCCACTCTGCACACTTGTTTGAAAACGGACCGACTAACAGAGTTTTCACAGCAAAGTCTCCACAGGATGCGTGACTTAAGTCTGTATTTTATTGCTTGTTAAGGAGGATGTTTCTGACACAGTTTCTGAATATCTTCGCCCATTGTTCATTAAGGCTGGAGAGAGAGAGAGAGAGAGGTTCAGCTTTGGATAGTCTCCGCTGAAAGCCCTTCACCTACGAACACGTCCGGATGGTTCCTCTGCAGGTGAGTTTTGAGGTTGCGTATCCAAGCGAATCTTTTCCCACACAACGTGCAGCTGTAAGGCTGCTCCCCCGTGTGGACCCTCTGATGCTTCTTCAGGTTGCCTGCTTCGGAGAACCACTTCCCGCAGGTGGTGCATCTGAACGGCTTCTCCCCCGTGTGAACCCGCTGGTGGATCTCCACCTTCTTGGGCCGGTTAAACGCTTTGCCGCAGATGTTGCACATAAAGAGTTTTTCGCGGGTGCCTCCTCGGTTGCCGGCCTTGACGCCTCTGGGGTGAAGGATGCCGACGTCGCCGTTAAGGTTCCGCATGCCCGACGTCGACGCGCCGGCTGCGAGATCGTCGAGGGTCATCAGGGGGCGAGAGGGTAACATGGAGAGGTTGTCTTGAAGCATCATGTCTTGTCCGTCTCTGCCACTGTTCCGATACTGCTGCGAGGAACAAAGTCGCCCTGACAGCACCTCGCTGTCCCACAGAGAGAGTTCCTCTCCCGAATCCACCTCTATGATCTCTGGTTGCTCTTGGAGACACGCGGAACGTAGTCCCTCACCACTACCGCCGCTCGCGATGTAAGAGCAAGACGGTCGGCTTTTTTCCGCGTCATCGTTGTCGTCATCACCCCCTGGCGTAAAGAAAGTCCCCGAGGGACTGGAAGAGCCCCTACTCACACCAAACTCTGCCCCACCCAGTCTTTCCGTAGGGTCTTGGGACACCCCCTCAATGCTCTCAAACTCTGGCTCAGATTTAAGGGTTGTGTCAGATCCACTGACCTCCACTGCACCGTTCCGGGTCCTGGACGGCATCAGATCCTCTGCTTTCTCAGAAAGGCCGCTGCTGAAGCCCGGGTCGCCGACATCGGACGTGACCTCCGCCACTCCTGCGACAGGAGGAGAAATGTTTAAATATATGTTTAAAAAAGACAAACAAAGAAAAAAAAAAAAAAACTTAATTACCAGAATAATTTTACTGTGTAGTCTGGATTCTAGCTGCCTGTATCCCTATTCGTTACTGCTGAGAAAGGCTTTCGCTTCTTGTTCCGCCCTGATCCTCGTGGCGAAGATACTCAATAGCTCTATTATCCCATTAAGGCCGAATGCAACATTTGCGCGAACCCTTTAAGATCGAGTGCGATGTTTGCGTGCTTGTCCCTTGAGAGCCGGATGTGATGTGAGCGCGTTTTAGATGATGTCATTGTTTTAATGAACCGCGACCAATGAAATGCGTCCCTGAAATACGTGTGGGGAAGGCGAAATGCTTTGTTTGTTTTTTTGGGGTTTTTTTTCGGCACAAATCCTTTGTTTGTTTTTCTGAGCAAGGGGAGTGTCTCTTCTCTTGCTCAGGACGTCAGCCTTAGTCACTGTCTGGGGCTCAACTTTAGAAACGTTTTTGCTGTCCACGCAGAGGCTAAGAGGGGCTAAGAGCACTAAAAAAAAAAACAACAAACAAACAAAGCATTTCCAATCACGATGCATCTCATCAGTCAAAGGTCTTGAAAACGATGACATCATCTAAAATCAGCGCTCACCTGGCTCTAAAAGGAAAAGCAGACAAACGCTGCACCAAGTCTTAAAGGGATCACGCAAATGCAAATGTTGCATCCGGCCTTAATGGCTTAAAATGACCTGCAAGCCTTAACCCAACAACAACAACAATAACAAAAAAAAACTAACAATTATCCCACGCCCTTACCCACAAACATAACTTTGGTACTTCACCTCTGAACTGTACATTTTGATGCTGGAAATGTCTGGGATCCGTGTCTCACGTATTCTTCCCTGCATCTAAACCCTGCGCCAACAGAGACCTGCTGCTGTTCGGGTCTTGGTAACGATGTTTACTATTCTCAAGGCAGGTAGGAAACTCAAAAAAAAAAAAACTGTTTCTGACTAGCATTCTGAATAACCTGGATAACACCATCGGTCGGTTTTGAATTAGATAAGTACTTTTAACTTATCTGTGAGATGTTTTAGTGCCGCAATATGTACTATTGAGTTCAGATGCATTTTTTTCCCCTCCCTCAGCGCCAAATGTTTATGCGGCTGTTTCACTGGAAATGATACACTAACCCACTTGGATAGACTGCAAATTTCTATAACTGCATCATTCTATAACAGGCGGAGCTGGCCTAAGCTATTGTTTTCCTGCCTCCTTGTTCTCTTTCCATTCGTCCACTCCACTCACCGTCTTCGTTGATTTGCAGCACTTCTTGCTTGTGATTCTGTCCAAGCTCTTCCTCTGGTCCCTCTTCTTTGACTAGTACAGTGTCATCCTCAGGAATCACTGACGCCGCAGACTGTTGGGAGGGAGAAGCCATTTATTTTTTCCCCCAGTGTATCCATGATCATACGACAGCATACTGCATAAATCTTGGATATAGTGTATTGAATATGTTGGGGGGGGGGGACCCCAAAACAAAACAAAACCGCCCTTCTTGTCTGGACCAGTTGTATGTCAGAACAAATAAGGTTTGAAAACATGTAATATTTTCAAAGCGTTTACTATACTATCAACGTTTAAAACGTTACTGAGTCCGTAATGTAAAAACACAGAAATGGTTGTTTACGTTAATAAATTGAATCCATGTTGCGGATTTCTGTTTCACATACCTTATCCTGTACAGGGGAGTGAATTTCTGGGTTGGTCCCCGACGGCTTTCCGCCTCTCCACAACCCAATGTCCATCTGCCTTCCGTAGACGACGTCTTGGCTGGGGAAATGATCTTTTTGGGGAATATGTAAAGATGATATCACTTTAGCGTTTAAATTGCAAGATCGCATTCTAAAACCATATCGTTACAATAATCATGTCGCCGAATCTTTGGTTCTGCGACTTAGGTTCATCGTTTACCTAAGTTCATCAGCTGACTACTTACCATTGGGGGACCCTCGATATTTGTCCGCTATTGTTGCGTTCACATGAACCCTGTTGGAGCGACTGAGGGAGCTTTCACGGATTCTTCTCTCGGCATAACCCCGAGCCATTTTCAATTCCAATATGTGCAGTTTTCTTTTCAGCGCTTTGTTTTCCCGTTGGCACTGAGACATTTGTAAATTAATAACTGCATAGTCGTCTTCCACAAGTTTACATATTTCTGCCACCGCTGCATTTGCCAAGACCTCCATGATGGAGGCTAGCTGGGTCTGAAACGCAAGACGGTTCGACATCGTTTCTTTAAAGTATCTCAGCCAATTTAATGATCGAGTTGATCTTCTTTCTAACCAACCGTATAAACTATTACATATGTTTCTGTCGTATATTACGAATTAGTAACAATAACCAAAGGAAAAAAATATATGTTCAAGTAAACCAGTTCGGACCAGGGCGATTCCTTGTTGATGTCCGCAGCAGCTATCGTGAGCACTTCCGGTTGTCCTCTTGTAGTTACCATAAACTACCGAGTGGAACGCCCTTCAAAATTCGTTTGCCAGTATGGTTAATGATAATGACATTGCTCCGTTCGACCATTGCCTCCGGTGCAGTCACAAAGAAACCTTTCATAAACGTTAATAAAGATTCCGTGTGGTTTAGGGGTGAACGCCAGAGCCATTGTAACTGCAACTGATTCATTTACTTGTTTATTTGAAAACTTTGGTTATCTCCGCCACTGTATACGCCCAACAAATACACAAAGATCACACTTCTTTACACATTTTGTTTATACATGATCCGAATTAATGAGAGCAGTTCTTTCCCCTTTGGCTGTGAAAACTGTATGAAATGCATGCAGTTTACATTGCTGATATGTCATCATCCTTAACAGTTATGCCCACTCACTGATTTAGTTCAACTTATCAATGTCGTCCTTACACACATTACACATATCAGGGTATAGTACTGCATTACTGTACTTGCCACATGTACGAATAATTTATCCAGCGAATGGCATACTAATTTGGACAAGCGGCTTAGAAAATGAATGAATGAGTGAATAAATGACACCATCCTGATCAGTACACATCACAATAAATCTTTTTATTTTTATTTATTTTTTGTTTGAGTGGGGGGAGGGGGGTCAGTGGAACCACCAAAACAAGACTGGTCACAGTCCAAGATACAGATCATTAGATCAGGGTGTATTTTCTGTTATGGTTAGAAAGATAAAACAGCACAATATGGACTACTGGAAGCATTCACTAATCTAGCTGAAACCAAGCTCCCACTCTCTTGTCAGACCCCAGAAAAACCTTTGACCCTGAGGTGAGAGTTAAGGCTAACAGCTGGAATGTGGATATTCAGGACTTTACTGGCTGTGAATTTCACCCCCAGAGACAAAGGCAAGGACGTTTACATACATTGTTATGTATGTGGGGTGTTGCTGTCTGTGCATTTCTTTGTATAAGTCATGGTTCACTGTTTGTGGTCTCACTGATGGGTCATCAGATGCAGTAACTATTAGAGATACTAGAGAACCTCTCTGGTTCTGGACCTCTCTTTGCTCTTTTACACACTCCTGCAAGTAGGCCTAGGTTCCCCCCATAGACCATGGGTTTCCCCTTTCTCTCTTGGTATTTCTCATCAACAGTCATTTTGATCACATTTGTAACATGTAATTCTCTCAATGTGCGTGACACAGTCAATAATGTGCAAGACTGCCCACATTCAACCTTGTTTAATAGCATTAAATATCCCAACATTTACACTATATGCTTGTTCCCGCATCAGACACCGAATTGATGCATTTTTTTTTTGTAGATTCCCTAAAAGCACTAGAGCATATTCCGTTCGTAACAGAGCCGAGACTCCGAGGTCCCGAAATTTGTCCATCCCGCTGTATTGTCACTACACGAGGAGAACGTCAGTGCGCAGTTCACTGCGTTCCCGGAGCGGTTAAGATCGGAATGACGGTCGTACCGAGTCGTTAAGAGACCGACTGCTCACATTTACAACTGCACCCCAACCCTGTGAACCTTCCGCTGGTGTAAACGCAGGTAACTCCTTTCGGAGAAGCTCTTTCCACAGTGCGCGCAGCTAAAGGGTTTCTCCCCGGAGTGAATCCTCAGGTGCATCTTCAGCTGGTGGAGGTGAGAGAACCGCTTCTCGCACTGCGTGCAGCTGAAAGGTTTTTCGCCGGTGTGAACCCTATAATGCCTCTTCAAATTGCCCCTTATGGAAAAACTAGCTGGACACAGGCTGCAGTGAAACGGCCTCTCGCCTGTGTGGACCCTCTGGTGCGTCTTAACTTGCTGGGGGCAAAAGAACGCCTTTCCGCAAACCGGACACGAGTAGCTTTTCTTCCTCCCTACATCTTGTTTGCTGCTCCTGTTATTAAGAGCAACACTCATGAACTGGTTGTCTGATATAGAACTCTGCTGGAACTCTCCATCTATTAGTTGAATGTTTGGTAGCCAAGAAGTCATTGAGGTTTCTGGTTGGCACTGGACTTGATCTATGAGGGACAGGGCACTACTGGAAGAAGACTGTGAAGCAGAACTGTCTGTGTGAGTGTGACTGGGTTGATTTGGAAAATCTCTGGCGTTCGACACTTTCCTCAGACAAACGCCTCTTAGCTGACCGAGACTCTTAGGTCCTGCCATATTATGACAAGCATACGTCTGCGCCCGGCCGGATGACTCGCAGTCTGCGGAAGAAGGTGAACAAATGTTTGCTTCTTTATGTTTTTCCCTGATCCTTTCTTGTTTCTGTACATTGTTGACAACTGAGTCTTTCTCCCTGGATTCCTCTTTTATCAGCTGCAGATCAGACATCTGATCCTCGGCGCTTACAGACTGAAACGCATGGAGAAGACACGATAGAGTCACATAAACCCATATACAAAAAACAGGGTTAGGATGGACAGATTTGAACAGTCAGTCAATTTTTATGAACTATGTGAGAAATTCCATGCAAACAGGTGACAATAATTAACATGCATTTAGATACCGTCACAACACAGAAAAACACACATAAATACTGAGATCGCCATATGACCAATTTTAAACACGACCGTGATCGTCACACCTCAAAGGCACTGTGCTGGATGGATTCCTCCTCGATTTTAACAGCTGCCACATGTTCGTCTGGCACAATGAAAGGGTTAAACACGGAGCAGTCAGGAGGCAGATGTGGAGTTGATGCAGGTGTGCATCCTTCTTGTTTGATTACACCAAGTGCATCGGTGCCCTCTTGCATTGTGTCTAAGGGCTGTAGGAGATAGCAAACACAGTTCATCAGCCAAAATTTATTTCATTCATCTGTCACCACACACACACACACACACACATCAGTTTCTGTACTGTGTGAACCCAGTGGAGTCTCTTAAAGTGGCCCAGCTGGGTGAAACAGTTATATCCTCCAAACAGTTTCCCATCCGTGTGAACCCGATAGTGAAATTCTGCACTATGGAGCGACAATAATTCTTAGAGCTTTTTCTGATGCGCCCCCTCCGTCCCCATTGTACTTTAAAGGACATCTGGTTTAGGAGATCCCTCCGTGAAAGAGCTAAATATAGATGACATCATTCTTTAGCATGCATGAAGAGGAAGATAAACAGCATGGGCCATCCTAAGCACACCCCTTGTGACACACAGACTTACTGCACTCCTAAGGATCACTGTGTGGCACAGTACCATTGGCGCAAGCCACAAGACTCAAATCATCATCAAATAATTACAAGCCCAGCTAGTAGTTTGGCAACCATTGGTTTTATGCTTATACAGCCGTCTGAGGCACTGACATCCACAGCTATGACACAGATCTCTCAACAATTTGGCACACTCTCAGTCGGTCCTCTGTCTGTTTCCTTGGCAACGATCACTTCAAAGCAGCCACTGGTCCTTCACCGCCGAATCGGAGAGACTATTGTCTGGGCGTTTGGCTTCCGTAAAACTGTACCATTACCTCTGTAACCAGTTCTGCTGCTGTGTGCTGGACCGTGTGGTTCACACTCTGAGTGTCGACATTGGGTTTGGGTACTGAGTTAAATCCTCTCACCTTCTCAGCTGGGGGCTTGCTACCAAGTTGTTCAGGGCGACCATCTGGAGTGGATATTGTCTCTATGTCCATTTCAGGAATTGTCTTCCCTTCATCAAATACTGCATTCAAAGTCCCTAAAACAATTGGGAAAAAATAGTTATAGGTCTGTCATAAATGCTATGGCAACGCTCCTTTAGCTTGTGTAAAGATGTAAAGACAAATGCTTACAATACACAATAAAGGTAAAACCACTAAACCCAAGTACATATACAAACTCTACACTTAATAATGTCAAAACTCAGTACTGCGCATCAAACAAAAGGATCCAACTTGATATGTCAGTTTGGGAAAACACCCTTAGAAATTCAGGTTTGTTGTAAGGGTCTCGTGTCACCGTATTTCAGATTCCACTCAACAACTACAATATACTGAAAGCAATATACTTATACTAGATATAATATATAATATACTTACCTTCAATGGTTATGGCCTGTCCCTCATACACGTCATCACTTATCACGGCTGTGTGTGAAACATCCTCTTTGATACAAGCCTGTTCCCTCTCACTAACTGTGGACTGACATGGGATAAGTGCAAGTTAGGAATCTGTTATGATCATAGGAACTATTATACTTCACGCATAGAAGAAAGGACCGTATTCGGATAAATTAACTAGCTGTGGATACATAACTGTGTTTCCATTGTAAACCAATGGTGTATATATATCTTCAACTAACACTACAGGGTTTCGTGCATTTCCTAACAACTGAAAGCAACCAGTTATGAATGAAGCTGATATCTTGCAGGGTAAATGCGTATGACTGGTAGTAAGAGTAGCGTTTCCTTGAACTGACCTCGCTCATTAGTACAACTGGTTGTATAGAGTAGTCCATCCTCACTTCCCGGACGGTGGGATCCCCACTTTTCCAAACCTCATTCCCACTGCTTGTGTTTCGGCCAGGGCTATTGCTGTCTCCTGTAAAAAATTCGGAGACATAATTTTTTATGAAACAATCCGAAAAGCAACGTCTGCGCAAAACCGTTTATTTGTCCCTTTCCCATGATTTTGCCGTCGTAAATGTCTGTAGAAATGTAGACTTAGCAACTAGACCTCGAGTCTAAAAGATAAAAAGAACTTGCCTTTTAATGCTCTCTTATTTACATCTGCGTTCTTAGTTCCATTTAGACGAAAACCAAGCAGTCGCTCTCGCATTGTCCTTTCAGCTCGCTCACGCGCAAACCTCAGTTCCATCATCTGGAGTTTCCGTTTTAATGCTCGATTCTCCTTCTGACTCTGAGCTATTTCCAAACGAAACAATGCATAGCCATCGTCGACAATCTTGCAAATTTCTGCCACCGCGGCGTTTGCTAGCACCTCCATGATGGAAGAAATCTGAGTGTGAAAGGTTACATTGGTCGCCATGGTTGGCTACAATTAACTTTTCCCAAAAACGCAAAGCTGTTGAACGACAGAGGGTTTACAACAATATACCCCAGCTTAGGCTGTTACTTCTGGGTATTGTAAACGTTACTGTCTTATAACATTGCACAAGGCAAAGTACTGCACTCAGAATTCACTGGGCTAAATGTTCAGACCGTAATTATTAACGATACTATTGTTTACTTTCGGCGAATGAGCTGTAGACTCTTCTTTCGTGGAGTTTTGACATCATGATGGAACGCCAACACGAGCATTGCTGCCACCTGCAGGTTTGGCGATTACACTAATTCAGTGCTGCTCAGCTGCAGTCCTGAGGTACCCACATAACTGCACATTTCGGTTAAAATCGAGGAGCCCGATGAGGTGACCCCTGGGGTGCTATTTTGCTGCTTTGTGGATCCCCAGATGTGGAAAAGGTTTATATTATAACTTTCAACCAATATGGGATATTCATAGTCCAGAATGCATACAAAAACTTGATCACTCTTTTTAGCTAAGCCCAACAATGTCTAAACTGAAAACGTTTGTCTGCACCACTATATCTGTTCTTTTAAGGTAATAGCTTCCTCCTTCTAGCCACATATGCAATATCCTATACAAACTGTTTCAGACACTCAACATTCTCTGCACAGCCTATCTGTACATGCCCCAACAACCAAACCATGGTGATTCAGCCCTTGTTTAGCACGTCATTAATTCTTAATGCTGCTCCCTTGTAGAGTACACCCTACTCCCAGCAGTGCCTTTAATGAGACACAAGTGTCTCTCCCAGTTTGCTATGCGATGACTAACCTGTCTTCCTCTTTACCTTACCCTGAAACTCAGTCCTGACAAACACTGAGCTCCACGCTCTTTCTCTGCCACTAAGAATTTTGTCATCTAACAAGTGACCTTATTCCTTTCTACTTACAAATATCAAAATAGTGAGGCAGTTATCTATCTATCTATCTATCTATCTATCTATCTATCTATCTATCTATCTATCTATCTATCTATCTATCTATCTATCTATCTGCCTGCCTGTCTGTCTATCATTATAGTTATTATCAAATATTTGCGCTAATGATCAGACATGCCCATGTTGATCAAATTCTACAGTCATTTTATAATCCTCGGGTTTAAGCCTTGCGGAAACCTTTCAATACACACTTGTAGGGTGTTCTCAACAGTGTGGATGCTCATATGCCATTTATATGCACATGCTATGCACACAGTGAAATGGTTAGCTGTACGAACATGTAAAATTTCTGATGCAAAATGAATTGGCCAAGTAACATATACTCCATGAGGTGTACAATATAAATTCATAAATTAAAATATATTAAGATCGACCATTTAAATACTGAAAAGAGATACAAGCATGCCAATAAACTAATCTTTTTACTAATGGGGTCCAAATACGTGAAACGTTAATGATCTAAAAGTACAAAAAAAATACATCCTGTCTATAATCTAGCATCTTTTTAGGAATCCACTTTTATAACTGCTTTCATAATTTGAACTCCTCTAATCATTGCTCAACACTGTAGCTATTCGGTCAGCTTCATCTTTAAATGGACAGTATATTTAAGATTTGTTGGATTATTAGCAGTAGTTCTAAACTGGAAAGTCCATGACAGTCTTTTAACGAACAGTATCTGTAAATAAATAAATACATAAATAAACAAATAAATAGAGCACCACCTCAACTCCCCTATTCAGAGAGCAATATTTATTACTTGTATACACATTTTTGCTCTTAGGTTCTCACACACACACACATAAGGACTAACACAACATACTCAAAATGTCTTTAGTCAACGTTACATTAGATCATTAAGCAATAATTGAGCAATAGTTAATAATTAATTTATAATAATTCATTAGTGTAGGACTGCCACGTTTTTTTTCTGTACGATAACAGACCCGACCCTCGAAAATGAGGGCAAATGGTAATAATGACCTAAGGACAAAACAGATAAAAGTCTGACACAAGAATGTTAGATCAACAATTGAAAATAACAACAGTGCTGTTTTCAACGAGTGTTTTCAGCAAGGGTAGATTTGTTGCATAATCAGCGGTAGTTCTAAATTTGAAAGTCTGTGACAGTCCAAGAAAACTGATAATGTTTAAACAATCGTCAAAGCCCTTCGTGCTGTACCATACTCCGGATTTATGCATTTAAAAAAAAAAACGTATATATATTATTATATTATTTTCCTGCATGAATGCCCTGGTGCCTGATGAGGTTGCTGAGGAAAGAGAAATTCTTCCCGCACTGAGTGCAGTTGAAGCGCCTTTCGCCAGTGTGAACGCTCTGATGCACCTTGAGATTGCTGGAGTGGGCAAACTGCTTGCCGCACTTGGCGCACCGGAACGGCTTTTCTCCTGTGTGGACCCTCTGGTGTCGCTTCAGGCTGCACAGCTGCGGAAACTGCTTCCCGCACTGCTCGCACTCGTACGGTTTTTCACCGGTGTGCACTCGCTGGTGAACCTTCAGTTGGCTCATGTGAGTGAAACGCTTCCCGCAGAGGGCGCAGCTGAACGGCCTCAGGTCCGTGAGGTGGAGGCCCACAGGTGCGTCTCCGTGGTGACGTCCGTAGATGTTATTTGGTGGACCTTGTTGCTCCATCTCGGAGTGCATCCACGGGATATGGTGTCCGCTTGAGCTGGTGGTGGAGCCGCCAAAAGCGGAAAAGTGTCCGTCCAGCAGTCTGTGCCCCTCCACATATTCGTGCCTGAAATGTCTATGATTGGCCATGGTGCCTTGTCCGACGCCACCTCTCTGAAATGTCAGTTGCATGTCTGGTTCTCCATCTGTTGGAAAGGGATCGACTATTATGACATCAGACCTCAAATCTGAAGATTCCGAGCTTGGTTCGCCGCCGGTCTTGTATCCCCTGGCAACCTGAAAGGAGGCCTCTCCAGGGTGTCGCAACGGGCCTGCGTGGACACCGACGTTGGAACAAGACGGTTCCTCGCTTTGAACTTCGAAATTGGTCCGTTCAAAGAGAGTTCTGGTGGTGCTGGCTCTATCGCGAACGTCACATTCTGACAGGCAGTTGGGCTGGTGCATGGAGGGGAGTTCATCATCTATCTTTACACTCTCGACCTTTGGTTCTACGTTGAGGATGGATCCAGATCCACCAACTTCACTGGCAATTGCTCTGCTCCTCGACTGGTCGCTGGTCTCAGATGGATATGTCAAATGGTCCATATTAAGAGTTTCATTATGGTCAGCTCCTGTGGAAAAGGTTCAAGATCATTGTAAATACAATTGCAAGTAACACAGAAATTAGTACTACTGTAGTAACAGCAGCATTTCACACACGCACACGAAAAACAAGACACAACTTTTGAGTGGTAAGGTGGCAAAAGATTACAAAAAAAACAACAAAAAAAAACAAAACTATCAGTTTAATCTATCAGGCCCTGGCGAGAATCAGAACTTAATCTCAAATTTCATTCATTCAAATTTTCACAGAATAACTCCCTCTCCTGGTTTTGCCCACCTTGTGTATTTCTCTCCAGACCTTGCAAAGAATCTCTGTTAGGCTTGCCCACGCTCTCCTTTAAGCCCTCCTCCTTAAACGGCTGCCGACCAGGCTCCGCGTCCTGTGTGTTTTTACTCTGTAATAGAATGAGTGGGAAAAATAGTGAACAAACATATTCTCTGACTAGGATAGCATCCCCAGAGGGGAATAATCTGAAGCTCACTGTTTTAATTCGTTTTTTAAAACTTCAAGCTGGATTGGTATGATCTTTTAATCTGACTGCAGAATGAGACAGGGACTGATTTTTTCGATCCGATTTATCGACAGAAACATTTCAGCACTGTGAACTCATAATCTGAAGAACATTCTAGTTTTATCTTGAACCACATAAAATTCGCTCCACAGCAAGATGAACAGAGGTAGTTACTGGGCGAGTTCTTTCTCTATTAAAATGATATTAGAACAAATTATAAAACCACGAGATGAGTACCAGGGTGTCAAGTGAGGTATATCGGCAAGAGAGTTGCTCCTTTTAAGGGTGTGGTGATAGCATTCCTTTGTAAACAACTGTGGGACTATTTCTCAGAAAAACTCTTCCAAGGAGTATACCGCTCAAGGAATTATTGGAAAACAACGCCATACTGATGTCAACGTGTTTCGAAACACATTCAGAAGTATCGTTTAACAAAGGAGCTTCTGAGACGTTTAGTCACAACTACTCTTAGTGTATCCATAGAAGCACATGAGCAACAGCAGAGACTGAGACTGTCACAAAACTTAATACAACACAAATAAGTTCATTAGTAAAAGCAGAAGAGGTAACACTTATGATTAGAATTCCACAGCTCAAATTTATTGATATAGAACCAATATTTGACAGTGTTTAACAGTAATATTCAAGTTCTAAATAAAAAAAAAGCCCATCTGAATAAAAGACACCTTGTCCTAATTTCGAGAGGCATCGAAAAACAGTACACACAAATAAAAAAAACAAAACAAAATAAAACAAAAAAAAACAGGCCAAAAAAGAAGCAGCATTATATCAGACAAGATGACAGTCCATTAAATTACCTCTTGATAAAACTGAACATGAGTTTACTGCTGAAAATTTACTCAGGTGATAAACAGCCTGATGTCACAACCAGGGGAACTGAAATTTGAACTGTACACTCCAGACATACCATACAGCCTTATAGCTACATCAGACAAATTAAACACAGCCACTGGACACTTCATTAGAAAGACCTGCCTTGTAGGTGCACCTTGATGGTGCACAGTTAGAAACTCTGCCCCATCTGTTGCCATAAACAGTCGGAGTTAGTCATCCTCCAATCTTTCATCAATGGTCAGTTTCTGATCACAGGGATACTGCTGGCTGGTGGACCACTCTCATTCCAGCAGTGACACTGTTGTGTGTAAATACTCCATCGAAGCTCCTGTGTCTGACATTGTCATACCAGCGTGACACCCACTACCATGTCAGACTCACTGCTACGGTGAGAATGGTCTGCCACCCAAATATTATCCAGTCAACAACAGTCCTATGGTCAGAAACTCACCACTGTGGAACAGTGTGGAGGACCACTGACAAATCGTGCACGGCAACGGAGGGGCCACAGTCTGTCACAATACCTATAAGGTAAGTGCACCTCGTAAACGGGCCAGTGAGTGCAGGTGTTTCTAATCAAGTGAATGGTTAGAGTATAGAAAAATATAAATTCTAGACAATAATCCCGAGAAAAACGTTCAACTTCTCATTCAAAGTCTACTAAAATGACCTCCTGTAGGACATCTAACTAGCGTCTTTTTTGTTTTTCTGTAGTTTGATAATTATGTTTAACTGTTGCCAGCGTGTGCCAATAAGTTATTATTTAATCTACCGACAGAAATATCTAGAGGGCTCTTACGATGAGGCAAACGGTTTTTTAAATATTTGAGCCAGGACTCAGTGATAATGCTTCTGATGCCGTTTAAGATTGCTCGGATGGGAAAACCTCCGACCGCACTGCGTGCAGCAAAACGGCCGCTCTCCCGTGTGGACGTTCTGGTGCACTTGGAGCTGACTAGAGCAAATGAAGCCTTTCCCGCACAGGTTACAGGTGAAGGACTTTTCCCTCGTGTGATTGGACATGTGTTTCCTGAGGTCCTTTTCAGTGACAAACTTCTTTGGACAAAACGTGCAAGCGAACAGTCGAGATGTCGTAAAACTCTGAGAGGCTGTAAGATTACCGGAGTGCATCGACCTTCCCGTGAAGTTTGAGACGCGGACTAGTGTGTCGCCGTGTTGAGCTGTCACAAACTTTTCCTGGTGTCTACTGTTGACGCTTGCTGTGCTATCTATATGGTAAGAACCAGCGTTTTGTAACAAGGGCTGAGTTTGTTCGGTCATGGAGCACGAAGCCATGCAGTTGGCTCTAAATGTACAACGCTCCCCGATGAGTCTGTCCTGAGTGTTGTCGGGGCAAATTTTAGCCGTAGCTATTGCATTCCCCCCCTTGTTTTCTGTCCTGTTTCTCAAAGAAACCTCACACCATTCTCCCTCCCTGTCTACGGTCGGCTGAGGGGACCCAGATTCAATGACTATGACATCATCTGAAATTTCTGAAGGTTTAGACAAGGACGGGCAGCTTTTCTGTCTCTCCTCTAACTCAGAAGTCAATAGAGTCTCACCCAAAGGGTTCTCAGAGTTGGTTTTTGTGGCTTCGGAACATTCCGAGCCATTCTGCGCCCTTAAGTCAGTCCACGTTTCAGTTAACATAGCTCTCAGATGCCTGTGCCCCTCATTCATTAAACTCACTGAGCTGACACCATTAGGTCTCTCTGTAACGTGACCGGCTCCCGCGTGTTGGAGTCTCTCATTTACTCTCTCAGTCTCTGGTTCTGGGTCTGGCTCTGGTTCTGGTTTGAGGATGGAGTCGAATCCACTGACCTCCTCAGCTGTGGGCTTGCCCCTGGGATGCTCATGGTCATCCTCCGGTTCCAAGGCTGGTGAGGATTTTGCGTCCATCGCCGTGGAATTAGCGCTTGGACCAAGTTCAGGCTCTACAGCTACTGTGGAAAAGTCATATTTATATTCAGTGTGTAAGTAGTATCACCATTTATAGTCCACATTTCAATTCAAACCGTGTTCATACACCCTTAAAAGCTGTACGATAAAACCTGTGTGCTGCATTGTGACACCGTGCAGTAACGATGGTACAACTTCATTAACCATACCATTAACATCTCTGTCTGCAACATGGCACAAAGTATCTTCTGATTTCTCCTCTTTGATGATCAGCAAGTCTGGTTCACCTTCCTCTGTGTCTGTTGGCTACAAGGAATAAATGAATTGTGAAGTCCAATACAACAGGCAGTAATGGAAATTATCCATGGAAAAACAAACTCAAGACTACATAACTGCCATGGTTATGATCCTGGCGATTAATTTACCTCAGTCACTGCGGTTTGTGGTTGATCTGCGGAACGATCTGATTGCATGACAATAGGTGCTTGATTCACATTAGAGATGTTAAATTTGCAGCCGGTCCGTCCCTTCGTTGATGAAATGGATCCTGAAAAGAATCGATAGAAATTCAGTTAAAACACATACAAAGTTGCATTTTTTCGTCCGGTGTAATTCTAATGCTCATAAGAATCGATGTACTGTAGATAGCATACCTGACGCTGAACCATCTTTGTTGTGCCTGTTCAGTAGCCGCACACCTTGGAACCGACTGTTTAATGTTGTGTCTTGAAAACGCATTCTCTCTGCACGAAGTCTTGCAATCTGTAGTTCCATTAACCTCATTTTTCTCTTCAAAAATTCGTTCTCCTTGTGACTCTGAGACAACTCTAAATGCACCACGGCGTAGCCTTCATCAACAACTTTGCAAATTTCAGCAACGGCCGCATTGGCCAGTACCTCCATTATGGAAGCTATTTGCGTCTGAAAATCTACGGGACTGGACATAATTCCACACAGTCCTTGAATAATTTATGTAATTTTAAAGGATTAGATAACCTCTTCTGGTAATATCACGGATTAATACTAATGCATAAAAGCAAAACACAGCCAATTTAAGAATATTGTTAATCGTGACCCCCTCGTTTTTCACTTCCTGTTCCTCGGTGATATGTAGGCTGTGCGGACTTACCACAGTTATCCTAAAAGATACGCATTTCCTTTCGCACATGTTGTGGTGCATCCTCCGGAGACCCAGAAGAAAAAAGATTTTGATATTTAGATTTTTAAAACAGATATTTTAAGTATCAAGGTTGAAAAGAACATGTTACAGCATTTTTTTTTCAAAAATGTAATTTATTTATTTTTTAAACATCTGTCCCTTGTAGTGGACGTCAGGTCTTGTTTGATCACAGAATGTAATGATGTAATTTAATGGTATTGTATACATTTTCGTGTGGATTTCTGTTATAATTTCTTTTCATTTCATGAACATGAAAAACAGTTAGATGAAGGAAACAAATCTGAGCACTAAAACATTGTTTTAAGAAATATAATCTCATAGTGGAGCTTTTTGACTAAACTGCATTCTGTACACTTGATAGTCACCTAATGCTGGGTTGTAAGGTCATGTCACACATGGTACTAACAACAGATCATGCATGGTACAACAGGAAGCAGTTTTTGTCTTTGAAACACACAAAACATGTTACATTTAATACACTCAATGATTGTTTTCCCTTTGCATTCTTCTCTCCCGCACTGTGATGCATGAACTGCTTCCACCATCTTTCGTATTTGGGCTGTGGTTCAACAGGCATCCTCTTGCTGTCTTGCCATTCCTCATACTACCTACTAGTTGTGTTCTCATTTATTATCACTCTGTTGTTTTGTAAATTGCCCTCTGGGCTGGCACCTACTGCACGCCTGGCTGGCCTAGAAGGGGTCTCCTCTCTTTGTGGTCCTTCTCAAGATTTCTCCTATTCTTCCCTAACGTCTGGGTTTTTTGAGGAGTTTTTTCTTGCCCGCTATGAGGATCAAGTCAGGGGGTGCCACCCTGCTCTGTTTTGTTGTAATCCTGTGGGCATGTAAAGCCCTTTGAGACTGTAAACAGTGATATTGGGCTCTAAATAAACTTAAACTTGAAACTTGAAACTCTTCGTTGTTGGAATGTACTCTTCATCATCAGTGCGCAACTCAGCATCATCACTGGCCACCTTGTTAACCTGTTGACCTCGACCACCCTCCACATATTCGTGCCTGGTAGTGCTAGTTCTGGTGGTGCTGGCTCTATCACGAACGTCACATTCTGACAGGCAGTTGGGCTGGTTCATGGAGGGGAGTTCATCATCTATCTTTGCACTCTCGATCTTTGGTTCTACGTTGAGGATGGATCCACCACCACCAACTTCACTGGCAATTGCTCTGCTCCTCGACTGGTCGCTGGTCTCAGATGGATATGTCAAATGGTCCATATTGATAAGAGTTTCATTATGGTCAGCTCCTGTGGAAAAGGTTCAAGATCATTGTAAATAAAATTGCTACTAGCACATAAATTAGTACCACTGTAGTAACAGCGGCATTACACACACACACACACACACACACACACACACACACACACACAAAACAAGGCACAACTTTTGAGTGGTAAGGTGGCAAAAGATAAAAAAAAGACACAAAGATTCAGATCTATCAGGCCCTGGCAAGAATCAGAACTTTCTCAATCTCAAATTTCATTTGGCACAGTATAGCTTCCTATCCTGGTTTTGCCCACCTTGTGTATATCTCTCCAATTCTTGCAAAAAATCTCTGTTAGGCTTGCCCACGCTCTCCTTTAAGCCCTCCTCCTTAAAAGGCTGCCGACCAGGCTCCGCGTCCTGTGTGTTTTTACTCTGTAAGAGAGTGAGTGGGAAAAATAGTGAACAAACATATTCTCTGACTAGGATAGCATCCCCAGCATAGAATGACACAATCTGAAGCTCACTGTTTTATTTGTTTATTTTTTTAAACTTCAAGTTGGATTGGTACGATCTTTTAATCTGACTGCAGAATGAGACAGGGAGTGATTTTTACTATATGATTTATCAACAGAAATATTTCAGCACTGTGAACCACATAAAATCCGCTCCATACCATACAGCCCTATAACTACATCAGTCAAATTAAACACAATAAAGGAATACACACCCACTGGATACTTTATTAGAAAGACCTGCCTTGTAGGTGCACCATGGTGGTATACAGTTAGAGACTCTGCCCCATCTGTTGCCATAAACAGTCAGAGTTAGTCATCCTCCAGTCTTTCATCAATGGTCAGTTTCTGATCATAGGACTACTGTTGGCTGGATGTTTTTGGTTGGTTTGAATTTAAAATTTGATATTTCGCAGATACTTTTAAACCAAAGTGACCTACAATTAGTGCATCAATCAGATTTAACTAAATACCTCAGCAAAAGATCACAGTAGGAATGCAAATGAATTATTTTCAGCACCACGCTCCTGTATACCCCGCAATGATAAAACAGAAAACTGCAAAGAAAACCTGTAGCGTAGGAACAAGGTTAGTACAGAAGATTTTTTTTTTTCATTTTATGACATAAAATATAAAAACATAACATAAAAGAAAGGTTACACATTAGGGAATAGGTGGATTCTGAAAAAGTGGGTTTTCGGTCTCCCGCGGAAGATGGTGCATGATTCTGCAGTTCTGATTGGATTAGGAAGGTCATTCCACCACTGTGGAATGTGGGGAGAGAAAAGATGTTGAATGGGTGCCACGTTCCTGAAGTGAGGGGACCGCCAGCTGCCCAGAGGAGGTTGAGCAGAGAGATCTGGTTGGAGTGTATGGAGTGATCAGAGGCTGAAGTTAGGATGGGGCAGAGCCTCTTGTGGACTGGTAAGCCAGCACCGGTATCTTAATCTGGATGCGGGCTGCTACCTGAAGCCAGTGAAGTGGAGTGAGTAGTGGAGTGACATGAAAGTGTTTTGGGAGGTTGAATACCAGGCATGCAGCAGCATTCTGAACCAGCTGATGTGACCTGATATCGCAGGCTGGTAAGCCAGCCAGTAAGGCATTGCAGTAGTCAAGGCGGGAGATGACAAGTGCTTGAAATAGGAGCTGGGTTGCTCATTGGGTAAGGAAAGGGCAGACCCTCCTGGTGTTGTAGAGGGAGAAACTGCAGGACTGAGTGACCACCGCAATGCGGCTTGAGAGGTTTAGCTGGTCGTCCAGGGTCACACCAAGGTTTTTGGCTGACCTGGAGGGGGACACCATGAAGAAACTATTCGAACATGCTTGCGCTTCAGCTGTCACTAAGCAACACTAATAGGATGGGTGTGGATGCGGGACTGTGGGTATAAATGAAATGCACCGTTTCCCAGCTTTGTGGAAATGGGCCCACTGGGTTAGCCTACAACTTTTAAATGAAGTTAAATGACATTAAATCAATTACAGTTTTACATTTTATTTGTTTCTTTACAAAAGTTTCCTTTCGGACAGTCCGCAACATTTTTAAAATCAGGCTGCACCGTTTAAACACAACCATGGCTAATGCATGTGTCTTTCAAACTTTAGTCTAAAATAAAAAGAAAAGGCTAAGATTAATGCAGTGGCCCATTTTAGATTATAACAATAAAAAAAAAACTTGTACCATGTTTACATTCAAAACTAATGTTTGGAAACGCATTTCCAACAAAACTTTCTCCATTAGAAATAGTGCACAAAGGAGACACATTTACAACACATTTACAACTGCCCAGTATGTAAAGATGCTCTCTCTTCTTTTAACTCGAGCTCACCTTAAACAGACAACTAACAGATACATACCAAACTTCTTATGCAGCCTAAGGAAAATTATGTCCTCCAAAACGTTCTCATTTAAACTGTTGCGCAAAGGGGACAGAATAAATTTGAGACATGAAAAAGCACATTCTACGCTAACCCGGGTAACTGGCACAGGCAGCACATTCATGGCAAGTTTGTATAGCTCAGGGTTTGCGTTAGACATGCCGGTCTAGCTTCTTTAGAATATACATCTAACAAATTAGACAGTGAAATGCATGGGAATATCCTGCGACCTGTCTCCTTCTGTTGAAGTAAACGATCTACTTCATCTTCTTCCTCAGATGAAGAAGAGGGGGATTGAGGGGTAGGTTTGGTGGATGTAGCCAGGGACTGCTTTATTTCCTGCGCTCTGGAGAGGTGGACTTTAGCCATGTCCGTTTGGTGGTCAGTTAGGAGGACTTTGTAACGCGGGTCAACAAAAACGGCAGAGACAAAAGCTACACTGTCAAACAGCATCGTTTTTTGGCTTTGGAGACAGCTCAACAATGTTTTGGCGAATCGGCACTCTCCTACTGTTAACTGGTCACACTGCAGGCGTTTTGTCACTATTTTGGCAGATTTCAGCGAGTCGACTAAAACAGCGATCTCCTCCCATTCTGCTGCGCTAAGATGCAGCTCTGGGATGCTTGGGGTCATATTCTTACAGAAAGCTCTGAGTTCACAAAGTCGCTGTTATACAATCAACGATAGCTCCTTTGTGACCCATTCTCTTTAGCACAGCGCCTACAGCTTGCGTTCTAAGTTTTTTAGAGACGTATCTGGCTTTTGCTGCGAGTTTAAACACATTTCTGTCTTTCATGGCATCCATTACTGCTAACTGTAAGGCATGGGCAGAACATCTTACGCCTTGAAGCATTGGACGCCCACGCAGCTGACCGTCGAGCTGTACCTCAAAGTCGTCTGTGTCCTCCACTAAGTCACAACTGCCACTCTCCCCTACCTAGTCAGTATCCTCATCCTCCACCCCTTGGATCCCCTCTCCCTTCATCTCAGTCATCAACGACGCTGCTTTAATCATTTTAGCACCATTGTCGGTCGTGACTGAATAGATCTGAATAGATTTGATTCAGTGTTAAATTATATTGCCCCAGAACTCTGCGGATGATTGATGAGATATAGCTTCCACTGTGCTTCTCTGTAAGTTCCCTTACTGCTAGAGTTCTCAGCACTATTTGCTAACCATCTGTATACTGGACATTAGGCCTAATTCCAAGAACAGAGTGCTCCCTGCATGTTGCTGTGTCTATCTTTAACATCAGAAGCTTGTCGCTGAGCTCTTTTGAGAGTCTTTCACGTTCAATTCTGGCAGTTTCTAAAACCATCTCCCTGATATTTGACTGGTTGATTGCAATAGAATTTCCAATTGCCTCCATAATGGGACAGATTATTTTCTGGAAGCCAGAATCTTCCATAAGAGGGAAAGGCCGACCATTTACTGCTACAAGTTGTAAACAGGCTTCTTTCAAGACATTCAGGGCTATTTGAACAGATATAGTGCGAGTTTTTTTTTTTTTTTAATCAATAAAGAGTCTAGTGTTGTTCGGCTGTCGGCTGGCCACTTAGACGCGGTCCATCGTGCATTAGTTGACGATGCGGCCTGGCACTTCTCTGCATACACTGTGGGGTGTCTCCTCTGGATGTGACGTGAAAGATTTCCTCCATGGTTGCCCTTAACTTGAGTCGGAGCATCCCTCTACCATGCAGCGTGACATATTTTCTGCAGGACTGTAGTCGAAATACTTTCGTGCTGGGTTTTCCTGATGTCGTCCCATCTGTTGGGTCAGAAGAAAGTGACCCGTTAGCCCCCAATCCACAGGCTATTTGCACCACAAAGCAGAGATGACAAAGAGTTATTGTGCAGTAAACTGTATTTAGACCTTGTCTTTGGCTAGGTAGGACAATTGCCCTCAAAATGCAAAACTCTGATCCCGTGTCATACAACTCTCTCTCTTCCACAAAGTACTTATTTATATGCATCTAAGGATTTGAATGCACGCAGATTTTCCTTTGTATAAACACTGGGCTTCTCCATGAGATAGGTGTATATAATATTGGCCCATATGATTTCTGGCCAACGTGGACATATCTAAAAATCCATTCGTGGTCAGGAATAGCATAGGGACCTGGTAATTTCCCATCACTACTGAGAACTAATTTACTGATGTAATCGGTGCGGTCTGAGCTACCTATGGTTTCCAACGTAATCAGTGCCAGTCATTTCCTCACTGTCCTGGACCTAGCCAGCTGTCATACGTGTCTCATGTCTATGCCATTATGGTAACTGTCAAATTCGAATGTGGCTGGTAACTACTGTTAGCTAACATTTTACATGTTATATTAAAATGCAAATGAAAGACAAACAAACAGGTCCAACTCTGAAATGGCGTTTTACAATTGAGTAAACAAAAATTTATAAACAATGCGAAATCTACATTGATTACACCAGTTGACTACAATCTTGTGACCGGCTACGAAAGCGGTCTTGCTCCCTGGATGCACGCACACCCAGTAATGTTTATAAACAAGAAACCCATCTATAGGAACGATGAATAACGTTATTGACTTGTTATCTAAAACTGAAAATAGCGTTCTCACTTTGAAACAACTGAAATTGTTTTTGTTCCTATTTTCGAGTATGTTCATCTCAAAATTTTGATCGGCTCCGGGTTCGATTTTCGTTCTTTGAACCGTTTCTAATCCCTGCTAGCGACACTACCAAACAAGACACACCGTTATAAACTGACAATGAATTATAACCAAACAAGCAAACCCAATTTAAGCCTACCATGAACTTTTGCTACAGACGACACATGACAACAGAGTAGACAGAACGTGCAGCGACTCTATGCAAATTAAAAAGCAAAGCCTTACCTAGATCCTGCTCTGATGAAGAAGAAACCTGATCTTCAATGATACACAAACTGACTATGACCCATAACTAACTATGATATCATTCAAAACTTCTGAAGGTTTAGACAAGGACAGACAGATTTTCTGTCTCTCCTCTAACTCAGAAGTCAATAGAGTCTCACCCAAAGGTTTCTCAGAGTTGGTTTTTGTGGCTTCGGAACATTCCGAGCCATTCTGCGCCCTTAAGTCGGTCCACGTTTCAGTTAACATAGCTCTCAGATGCCTGTGCCCCTCATTCATTAAACTCACTGAGCTCACACCATTAGGTCTCTCTGTAACGTGACCGGCTCCCGCGTGCTGGAGTCTCTCATTTACTCTCTCAGTCTCTGGGTCTGGTTCTGGTTTAGGATGGAGCCGAATCCACTGACCTCCTCAGCTGTGGGCTTGCCCCTGGAATGCTCATGTTCACTCTCCGGTTCCAAGGCTGGTGAGGATTTTGTCGTGGAATTCACGCTTGGACCAGGTTCAGGCTCTACAGCTGCTGTGGAAAAATCATATTTATATTCAGTGTGTAAGCAATATCACCATTTATAATCCACATTTTAATGCAAACCATACCCATACACCCTTAAAAGCTGTGTGATAAAACCTGTGTGCTGCATTGTGACACTGCGCAGATGGAACAACTTAATTCACCACACCATTAACATCTCTGTCTGCAACGTGGCACACAGCATCCTCTGATTTCTCCTCTTTGATGAGTAGCAAGTCTGGTTCACCTTCCTCTATGTCTGTTGGCTACAAGGAATAAATGAATTGAGAAGTCCTACATATCTGACAGTGATGGAAAATATCCAAGAAAAACAAACTCAAGATGAAACAACTGCCATGCTTAGGATCAAAGCAATTAAATTACCTTATACATTGAGGTTTATGGTTGATCTGCGGAACGATCTGATTGCATGACAACAGGTGATTCACATTAGATATGTTAAATTTGCAGCCGGCCTGTCCTAAGAAACGATGTACTGTAGCTAGCATACCTGACTCTGAACCATCTTTTTTGCGCCTGTTCAGTAGTCGCACACCTTGGAACCGACTGTTTAATGTTGTGTCTTGAAAACGCATTCTCTCTGCACGAAGTCTTGCGATCTGCAGTTCCATTAACCTCATTTTTCTTTTCAAAAATTCGTTCTCCTTGTGACTCTGCGACAACTCTAATTGCACCACGGCGTAGCCTTCATCAACAACTTTGCAAATTTCAGCAACAGCAGAATTGGCCAGTGCTTTCATTATGAAAACTATTTGCGTCTGAAAATCTACGGGACTGGACATAGTTCCACACAGTCCTTGAACAATTTATGTAATTTTAAAGGATTAGATAACCTCTTCTGGTAATATTATGGATTACTGTCGACGAATAAAAGCAAAACACAATTTGAGAATACTGACAATCATGACCCCTTCGCTTTTCACTTCCTGTTCCTCGGTGATATGCAGGCTGTGTGGACTTACCACAGTTATCCTAAAAGATGGCCTTTTCTTTCGTTCATGTTGTGGTGTATACGTCAAAAAAATCACGATTGTTTCATACCAATTTAAACGTTTATTGGTAAACTCTAAATAAACACAATTTATACACGAAAATCTCGCTACACTGAGATAACATACAAACATATAATTAATTGAACAAAAGAAGCATCCACATAATCGATTATCATTAATTTAAATGCCAAAACATTTTGTTACATCACAACCCTGCCTGTAACCCTTTTTAAATTTCTTATTCTATTCAGTATTTTCGTTCAAATGACAGATTACAACATATTCAACATTGTATATGCAAGCATGTATGGTGTTTGAGAAAGTCATCTTTGGAGGTAAACCTCTGGGCACACACAACACAGCTGTAGGGCATGTGCACACTTAGGTGTGTCTTGAGGTGACTTGACTGAGTGAAGCGTTTACCGCAGTATGTACAGAGAAAAGGTTTCTCCCCAGTGTGAACACGCTCGTGGGTCTTCAGCTGATGTCGGTGCGAGAAACGCTTACTGCACCGGACGCAACCAAACGGCTTTTCACCAGTGTGAACACGCTCGTGCCGCTTTAGGTTTGCCATCTGGTAAAAGTGTTTACCACAGAGGAGACATCGAAAGGGCACTTTGCCTGAATGAAATGACGATAGCATTCCACCTCTCCTGCTTTTAGAGAGGGGCATTCTTATGTCCCCTCGACTGGTTGTCTCTAAAGAATCATTACCAACAAGAGCGGAGTTAGAAGACAGAGAGACAGTTGTGGATCCCATATTAGTTCTGCACTCCATTGTTGTATTTGAGACAGAGGACTTAACTACTCTATTTTCAGACAATAATGTCCCTCCCCTATGTTTGTCTATGCTGTCAAAGTGTACTGCACCGGTACCAAAGGACATGTCATTAAGGTCCACTGTATTCCAATCAGCATTCGCATCTGCTTCAACTTTAATTGGAACATTGTCAGCCACCAACGCACTTGGCCTCCAGTCAGGTGAGGAGGGAGAGTTTCCAGAATGTTCTAAGGTGTGCTCTCTCTCATTACTGAGACCTAGGCTCAAAAGATCAGTATGACAGGAACTTGTGGCAGTGGCTGTGAGAGTGCTCTCTGATTTGCTCCCCGCACTCCAGGAATTACAATCAAAGCTCAGGTGACCCTCCCCATTGCCGCTCTCAGAGTCCTCCAGCTGATATATGTGGTCAGTCATTTGCGGTTCAGTCTTGGGCATGATGTCTGGATGACCTTCATTCAGGGATGTGTGTCTGGGGGACGCTGGAGGGTCCTCAGTACCTGGTTTATCTACGTCAATCTTTTTAACATGAGTTTGACCACTGCCTCCCTTACAGATTTCAGCTTTGATTTGTGGTGCCTCAGGTTCTCCGCTATTCATGATCTGTGTCTAAAATGAGAAATGAAGTAAATACATCATGAAATGTAAGTTAACACCGTCCATGACCTTCTACCTTCTGCATTAGGATTAGCATACTCAAGCCTTCCATATCTTATATCAAAGATAGTTTAAAACAGATCTTAAAAGAATCCAATGCATGCGCTGGTACAAACGTTAACACACCATATTTGAATTCCATTCTTTGTTTTCCATACTGTCTCCCTGTATGCTGGTCCAGGGAGAGGTGTACTGGTCGATCTCTCGGTTCTCTGAGCTCTGGAAACGACCACCTCCTAAAGATATAGAATATTTTTAAAACTTTGACAGCAGTAGCAAACTAAAATGTCAAAACACACAAGTAGACGTATACTAGCACACAATCACATCACTGAGCTCCGCTGTTCCTACACAATTCAGTTCATATTCTCGATGAGACTTACGGCAAGAAGTGGACCCCCTTGATGTTCTCATGCAAGAATCGGCGAGTTCATTTCCATTTGGCATATGTGATACGGTCCGTTCACCACACTGTCGCTTGTTCCTGGCTTTCATAATTTGTAATTTTCTTTTCAAGGTGTTAATCTGTTTATGACTTTCTGAAACTTCCAAACGTAGGATGGCATAGCCATCATCCACAAGTTTACATATTTCGGCCACTGCAGCGTTGGCTAAATTCTCCATTATCGAGGCAAGCTGCGCATGTAGCGCAACACAGTCGGTGCCTGCCATTGTTCTTATGGCAATTAAGTAAACAGTCCAAATAACGCCCGATTAAACGCGTTTAGCTTTTGCGGTTACTTATTTCAGGGAGCGTAGAACGACTCAATGAGCAGAAAAAAACATTGCTTCGATCATTTCCGAGTACACGTCTCTCGATGCACCAAAATAAAAGCCCTTGCACGATGTAACGTTATTATGAGCGCTTTCCATACAAAACAGTAACAAAATTTTCAGACGCGTTAGAATTGCGAGCTCTACATTTCGCCATCTCCATAGTTTAAAACGTTGCCGCTATCGTTTTTTTCCCCTCAATAATTGAATATTGAGAATTATTTTGAAAATTCCTGAAATATCCCCCATGAAAAATTTGTTGAATTATGACTTAGATCAAGTTCTCAAAGATAGGACAAGGGAAAACAGCCAAACTCTGCACCTCTGTTTAATTCTTCTTTGCACGTGTGTGGGGCTGTGGAGACTAATCTTAAAAAAGGTTTTGCAGTTGCACTGGTTACTTCAGCAGGATATGGAGGCTAAAAGGAGGGTAACAGACACACACACACACACACACACAGATTTCAGAAGAGATTGACATAGGGTAACAGGGATCCAGAGTGATTACACAGTATCACATCTCTTGTTCATTACCCCTTAGACAAGATTCTGTGAAGCAGTATCTGATACAGCAGTACGGCCCATAAACAGCCTAGTACTCTTGGTGTCCTTACTGGGTATGACTCTGTTTGTGTAACTGACCTAAAACAAGAGATTTCAAGTCTAAAGAGACACAAGAACAACAGTAAAGAATACACAAAGCAATTTAATGGTCCATTCTAGATAAAATTTTATTCTACTAGTAACACACACAGATATTCAGTGACACCCATTCTCAAATTCTCATTTTCAAATTAGCAAGAAAAAGCATAAAAGTGTTACTATAAAAAAAAGCAGTAAGGTCTCTAAGGTTTTTTTTGTCAAGGACAACAGCCAGGCAATAAAAGTATTTGAACTCTCATTTTCAAAAGATAAAATAACGTTTTCCTCCATCCGACCTTCTACCTCATACTGAGCCGACAACATTTTGCTGACCTAAACAATTTTTCAACTGATGTTTTATCAGGCTGCTCTTATACGCAAATATCTGTCCGCAGCGTTCACAGCCGAACGGTTTCTCGCCCGTGTGGATCTTCATATGAGTTTTCAGATTGGACGACTGATTGAACGTCTTGCCGCACTGACTGCAGCCGAAAGGTCTCTCGCCTGTGTGAACGGTCACGTGTTTCTTGAGGTTGCTGGGATCGGCGAATTGCTTCCCGCAGTGCGGGCACCTGAAGCGTTTTTCGCCCGTGTGGATGCTGAGATGCTTCCTGAGACTGGATGACTGCGAAAACTTCTTACCGCACAGAGTACAGGTGTACGGTCTCTCACCTGTGTGGACCCTTTGATGAACAAGAAACGCACTTGGGTGAGACCACGCTTTCCCGCACTGCTTACAGACAAAACGGTCCTTCCTTGGCATCTGGTCCAAACTGTCCAACGCACCGAAAGTGGAAACGTAAGAAGTGATACTGTTCTCCTCGCCTCTACTGACCTCAGTCCTGACATCAAAATGACTTTCTTCAGAGGTTGACTGAACAGCATAAGAGCAAGTTGGATCAATAGAGCCTCTAAACATAAAATACTGATTGTTTGAAGTTCCTGCACTACATTCAGGTCCTGGGTTAGAAAGGCTGTGGTTAACTGGGTCAAATCTCCCTGTTACCCAGGACGGGAATGAAACAGAATTGTCCATGTCAGACTGAGCTGATGAACGAGAGCTTTGTTCTTGAGTTTGGCCACTGGACTCTGTGAAATAAAAAAAAAAAAAAAGTAATTAAAAAAAAAAAAGAAATGAAGAATGAAAAATAAAGAAAATGAATCAGAAGAGGAGAAAAGACCAGCTTAAAACTTCATACAATGCCCAACTTGATCAGACTAAAAAAAATGATCTCTGAACTACAAAGTGTAGTCACATTAGACAAATATATGTAACCACCACCCCCAGCAACAACAATAACAACAACAACAAACAGATAAATGTAAGTAATTATATGGTTTGTGTACCGGGGCTGTCAAACTTCTGTGTGCATTCATCATCTCCTGCTTTGTGCTCTTCCAGACCTTCATCCTTGAGAAAATCAGGCTGAGCTCTCTCTGGCTGCGAGAGAAGACACTGTGTACATTAACTATGAACAGCACAGCACAGAATGCAGGATAATTCAGTGGCACAGTGGAACCACGGAGCTTGTTCTGGACAATCAAGAAGAGAAATCCGACCTTAATTACGAAACCCCGTCTCTTACTCACCTCCTGGTTACTGCGGCTAATTGTGTCCTGATCAATGAATTCTCCTCCATCTGCAGCACAGGAGGTTTCTGCATTCTCGTCTGCAGCGTCACCTTCATCCTCTATGTAAAGGAACAAATTGCATGTAAATAATAACAACGTGTAAAAAAACTACTGTACATGAAATACCCCTATATTCAAGGTAATTCCACTTTTTTTCCCCTCACAGTTTCTGAATGTTTAGTTTATTTTTCTGAATCGAACACTACACTACTCTAGTAAAAATTGTTTAGTATATCAAATTCACAAAAAACTATCATTGCAAAGAAGCGATACTTTCTCATGAGTTTTTTTTTTTTATCATGGTATATGAAACTTAAATGTTTACCATGTAACATTAATATCCTGGTTTACATGTACAAATAAACACAATTTTATTTTTATTTCAATATTATGCAGTAATTATAAGTACCCCCTCTCAGTTGCACAATTTCATAAAACTACTTTCTGTCTTCGTTCATTTCAATGCAGTGTTAGCTTTACTTCCTCAAAAAAAGTAATCAACTCTAATTTTGCTTCAAAGAAGTGAATTGGAATTAACCATCAATTCTTACTTCAACTCAAACCTGCCCATTATTATCCTCATGTATTTAGAGCTAAAAACAGGCAAAGCCATCAACTACACGTAGACACACGCACAGGCAGCTGTCTAAATTCACACATGTTAAAAAGCAAAAAAAAAAAAAAAAAATCAGCCTTACTTACTCTCATCTGTAAAGTCTAGCTCTTCCTCTGGTGCATGGCTCCTTATTTCATCAGTTCTCTCCTCTTTAATAATGAGTAAATCTGGACTATCTTCCTCTTCATACACTGGCTGTTACAAGGGAACATATGTGATTAGATTAGATTAGATTACACGTTAGCAATGATTTTGCCCCTGATCTCACCCTGTGCCATTCTTGACAGCAGAGTTGAACTAACACAACAGGAGCCTGGGCAGTAGCAGTAGCAGAGGACACACAGGCAAAAGGACACTCTTTTCTGAATTTTGGTTATATGCATTTTGTATGTGCAAAATATGATGTCTGTAATTCACTATTAACAGTTTACACTAGGGCAATATAATGATGCAATGACCACTTTAACTTTACTGCCGCTCGGTCTGTGTCACACCAATGCTAGTTCAGTTTTTAATCCATATTACAGAAAGACAGAAAAGAAAAGGGACAAATAAACAGATATTTGATCTCAGTTTTGCCTTTTTTTTTGTTCTGCTCTTTAACAAGTTTAAATATTTGTTTAGATTTAAATCTGGTCAATGTATTCAACGCCATTCAGCCATTTAAAAGTGGAAAATCAAAATGTTAATACTAAGTCACAAAAATGCAGCTGAAATTCATGCCGAAATTCATATGGGGCATCCACCCCTTTCTGTAGTACTTATAAAAAAAAAGGAAAATAAAGCAGTTGTGGATGAACAGATTTCTCAGGTATATCGCTCTGTCCGGCTCCTTTCATCTCAACTCATGCCGGTCGACAAAAGATATATAAAGGTGCTGTACATTAGTCCTTTTACGTGTAAAAGTTTCCCCGAGTGCCGCTTGGAGGACTCCTCATCTTTGGCTCTGCAAAATCTAATTCTAGCCCATCTCTCTGGGTGTTGGCAGTTCTGTGTGTTCTGACTGGGAACTGATTATTCATAGAACATTGTCATACACTGATTTTCACTACTTGTACTGTTAAAAAAAGGAGATATTATAAAATGTGCAATAACAAGTACATCACTTCATATTAACAGTAACAGTATCAGAACACAATAATAATACACATGCAAATCTTTCTGTCGGCTACTATAACAGAGTAAAACACAGGCTAATGTGGTAGCCTAAGTTTTTACCACAGTAGATGTGGAAATACAGAGAAATCAAGAACTTAAAGTTATCAAATGAACAGGGCACAAAACACATTCTTTGGGTTTCCCTCCACCCGAGCACAGGTAATAAGATGAGTGTTCTTTGTTTACATTAACCTCGGAACCGTCATTAGACCCATAATGTCGGGTTTTTATTTTCAAATTTTGTAAAAAATTTAGACAGACAGTACAAACCTTGTTGGGAACAGCTGGTGGTGAAGACGTATTCTCCGCATTCCGGACAAGCATCTCTCTGCCCATGCGCTTATTGTTAAAATGACTCAGGTCAACCTTTACAATTCGTTCTGAAACGACACAATGATTACTGAGTTGTACTAAGTATAACCGTTCTGTAACATCTGTGGATCTGTTGAGCAATTTCAATGATGGCTAGACAAAAGCAGTCTCTCAGCGCTGGGTCGAAAAGATCAAGTCGACGTAAACATTACCTGTAAACTTGTCGCAACCTTTTTGTGGTCGACCCGTACTTCTCAGCTTGTACGCTCTTCGGTAGAATGATCGCTGGACTTCCATCATTTGCAGTCTTCTCTTCAGGACGTCGTTCTCCTTCTGACTTTTCGATATTTCTAAGCGCAATACTGTGTAACCGTCTTCCACAAGTTTGCATATTTCTGCTACAGCTGCATTAGCTAATACCTCCATGACTGAAGCAATTTGCGTTTGAAAACCGACGATATTTTCCATGTTACTGGATCTGATATAAATGAAAGCTAAACTGCAACTCTTATTTAGGGTACACTTCAGCGGATGCCAGTTGCAAGTATTTCGAGATAATCTAAATAAGCACGTCAGGTTGCGTTATCAAAGGGCCAGCACAGAATTTGGTGTATTTCATCACAAAAGAGCACTTCCGATGTCGTCTTTTCAAAATAAAAGTAGCAGTGCCTTGGATGTCACGTTCTCATTACTCACCGACGTACTTAATCCTTTGGAATACACTGCATCAGACAAGACTGGCACTTGTACCTGCAGTAGCCACAGACATTTCTCAGTCTTTGACACTCAAGTTATTTTTTATAGTACTAATAAGTCCAAGGACATAAACCACAGACACTTGAACCCCAAGTGCTTTCTTTCTTTTCTTTCTTTTTTTTTTTTTTTTTAATTTAGGTCATCTCCGTGAATACACCAGTACTGAATGCACAGAGATAAAGCATTTAAACAAAAAATAAAATAAGAAAAGAAACAGAATGCAAATCAGTTCCTAATTAGATTACTTTGTGTTCAAAAAGGCTTTCAAATCAAGACTAAACAAAAATTTACTGTGAAACTGATTCCTTCCAAAATACCTCAGTCAAAATAACAGATGTACAAGCATACTTTTTTGCAATTATTTGCTTTCTGTAAGATTAAATAAGGAGTAAAACAGGACGAGACTAAATTCTGAAACACTTGATAGAAACATGTAAGGCTGATCACTAAAGATCCAACAATCAAAACGATGTTCCAATTTTAGTATTTAACTGCATTCCAGCAAAATGACCTTCCTTTTTTTTCCTTTAATCAGAGAGGCTAGTTTGCTTATAGAAAACGTCTGAAACCCAGGACTACTATTTTGGTTTGCACATCTCCCTAAGAGTGTTGCTGTTTAAATTCATGCAGTGTTCAAGTTCAGAAGCACTCTAAATTTGAACTTAATAGTCTTTACTAAGATCCAGCATGAATACATATTAGACAAATTTCAGATTATACTGGGGGTGTATGATATGTATCATCTATGATAATACCGTAATTGTTGTTTTAATGATGTGGAAGCTGACATTGAATACGTCACTCACTTTGCAAAAACGAATCAAAAACACCCCTTGAGAGTCCACGCATTCACTGTGTCATGTAGCCCAGTGTTTTTCAATCCTGCTCCTGGGGGACCCCTGCTCTGCATATCCTCTGTCTATCCTTACTCCAAACATACCTGATTAGTGTGATTAACATGCTCTTGATTAAATCAGGTGTGCTTAGCCAATCAAAAGTGCCACTGATGAGTTCAGCCAGAAAGGCTGAGCAGGGAAAGATGGAAAAAGAGCAGGATTGAGAAACACTGATGTAGCCTAGTAGGATAGACTATTGTGCGTGCACATTGAAAGTGCATGCAGTGTGCTGGTATAGGCGTACATGGTCTCTGCACCATAAGTTAAGCTTGCGTGGCTGCCTGGAAATGCATGACTGAAGTTAAAAATGAGTGAATAAACAGTGTCAGGAGACAAAATACAGACACCACCAGCCTCGCAATCTACGTCATTAGATTTAATTGCTACACGTGGATCATCTTCACTCGCATGGAGGTGGTTTTGCTTTGAAAAGACGGATGTTGCTAAAAACTTTGAAACCACATAGTTTGCAGACTGCCATCTTTTGACTCAAAAGACGGCACTGTGCAAACTATGTCGGTCATCAGTTCCCATTAAAAGTAACTTGTTTCCCGATCCGCAAACTGTTAGATCTCAATAATACTTGCACTGGTGATTTCAATGTTTTTGTATTGTTTTTACTTGATAGCTTCAGTTTTAAGTAAATAAATAAGACCTGTTCTCCTTAAATATGTTTTTTCCATTAATATCACTAGTAAGCAACAATTAATATCCTATTAACAAGGGTGAGCTAGGACAATAGAAGACTTTTACAAACACATTTTTGAAGGATACAAATATCATCTACATATCGTTATTGACAAAATCCAATAAAATATCGAGATATCGTTTTTTGTCAATATCGCACACCCCTCGATTACACAAATGAATCTAACTTCTGCATCTAAGTGTGACACAAAGGTTTAAAACACTAAATGAAGTCACACTTTGACGTAATTTCTGAACTAACCGGAAAACACATTTTTAATGACATTCTCTTCCTGTAGGGGACTGCTACAGTATAGACATGATCATCACAAACAACAACAAATGAATTGACATGGATTTCTTTCACACATCCCAGGTTAAAATGCAATACACTCCTTAAATCGAAAAGTGATTAATTTCATAAAATACTGGTTAAGGGCTGCGCCAATAGTACATATAAGATGACACTGTCACTAAACTCAGTCTTCCCTTAGAGAAAGGCAAAGAATATCAATTCTTGACAACTGCAGAGCAAACTAAAAGCAGTAGTTCTGGAAGAGCTGTATTAAACAGTGGGAAATAATGTACAAGCTCCAAAAATCATCATACGCATACATGTCTCTTGAGGACATGCTTCTGAGTAAAACTCCTCCCACATTCCATGCACTTGAAAGGTCTCTCTCCCCTATGTATTCTTTCATGGGTCTTGAGGTTACAAAGGAGACTGAATCTCTTCCCACAGACTGTGCAGCCGAAAGGCTGCTCTCCGGTGTGTGTAACCTGATGTGTCTTCAGACTGCTCTTGGCTGTGAATGTCTTTCCGCACTGCTCGCACCTGAAAGGCCTAACTCGAGGTTTGCTCTGGACGTGAGTCTTCACGTGACTCTGGTAGGCCCCAGAAGTGGGGAAACTCTCCCCACACACCGTGCAGATGAATGGCCCGTGACACAGCTCGTGCTCCTTAAGCTTGTCGGCGTCATTGAAGAGCGCCAGGCACCATGGGCATCTGTGCAAGACCTCCTGATAGTTCTGTGAAGCGTCGTTCACATTGGACGACGAGGAGCCTCGATCATCTGAGGCCCATTCCTGACTTTCCTCAAAGGAGCAGCAAGGGGACTCGGGGAAGTCCATGCTATAACTGACGGGTTTTAGAGGACGGAGCTCAGGGACCAATTCAGATGTGTCTACTTTTCCTCTTCTTCCTCTACAGAACATAGTTTTATGCTTTGCCGCCAGGATGTCTATCATATTCTGGTCCTTCCTTGGACGTCCCCTTCGAGGTCGAAGAGCTACCCAGTCGGCCTGCAAACTCGATGCAGTGCTATGGTCCTGTCCTGGTATTGCGTTTGCTGGTTGTCCAGTTTCGGAGTCATCGAAAAGGTCTTCGGGATCGTTCACTAGGCTTTCGTTTTTATGAGGAGGTGAATTAGGACTTTGCTCAATAGTTTCTGAGCACTGCAACAAAATTAGGTAATAGGGAATTTACATTAAAATACAACAAACAAAGGCACAGATTCTTGTGAAACTAGCATGATGAGTAACACACTTCATAACAATGCAAGCAAACCATAATACAGCTCAGGATATGCACTATGCTCCCTGAAATGGTTTACAACTTATTGCCAAAGAACAGGGGGAAAAAATATCAACAGACCTCATTTTTCACAGTCACAGTCTTTGATGATTCACTGTCACTATCCACAGGTGCCCAGTAAATGCTCCGATGTTTTAAATCAGATGTTTGATCCAATTCGCAGCTATCCTCATGCGCTAAGATAAGATAAGATTAGTACATTCTGTAATTATGACCATTTCAGACAAAGATTTCTTTTGTCACACTAGTATTGAAATGCAAATCCAAAAGCATTTGCCACATCTTTTTGAACAATGAAATAACTACATTTAACAGTATGTGCACCCGCAATGCATATAATGGATCAGTTAGGAGGTCAGTTTGCTGCTTTTTATGAAATACACTCACCTGGCTCGTCCACTTTCGCTCGGTCGTGAACCTGAAGTTCAACAGAAATGTTTAGAGCTTTCTCATTCAACCTTTCACCTCGTGCAGCCTCAAGCTCGCGCTCCATCAGTACTAAAGATCTCCTGAGGGCATCATTTTCTTTCCGTAAGGCAAGAGCGCTACTGTTGACTAATTTAATTATTTGTGCAACAGCTGCATTTGCCAGTCCTTCAAATATGGATACTAGCTCAGATTCAAAAGTTTTGTAAGAAGACATTTCTTTATTCTGTCTTTAAAAACACAGGCTATGTGCAGAAGCTATTAAACCCTGTCGTCTGTCGACGGACACATTTCCGGATGACCTTCTACACTGGGATACATTTCAAAGTAAAAGTGGAACAGCTCGCTCCCACGTAAAGGCGAAAGGAAACCTTTAGGAAATTAGAATAAATTCTATAAACGCATGCCTAGTATAGAACAAGGTACAGTAACTAGAGTTGTAACCGTCACCATATTGAAAAAGATCCAAGAGTATAAAGTTCTCTTTCGTTTCTAAGGCGAAGCCACCCTGCATTCTATGTTGCATAGGGAGTATTTACGCTATTACGCTATTTAGCTTAGTTTACCTGCATTTCGCGGTGACGAAGAAGTAGCGTCACTATTTTCGAAATCAGTAGACTTTGAGGTTATAAAGTAGTTTTATCACTCACATAATGGGATAGCTTTGAAAGATGCTATATCCGCTCATTTCCCTCGACAACCTTTTAACAGTGTAATCATTAAAATCAAATTTGAGCAGACAAAACCATAAAGTGCAACTGTAAAACAAAAAGGATAGATAAAGTTCATTGTTTTGATTGCCACTGTGGCTCAAATCTTCAACAGCACATACACACAAGCCTGATCAGCATAACAGCATGGCTTGCATGCTTTTATACGATTTATTATTATTATTATCATTATTATTGTTATTGTTATTATTATTATTATCACTATTAATACTACTACTATTACTAGTAGTAGTAGTAATAGTACCGTACTCCCAATTGGGAATGCTAAATATGCACTAAATTGTGTTATTGGCAATACACACATATATATATATATGTGTGTGTGTGTGTGTGTGTGTGTGTGTGTGTGCGTTTATGTATGCATGTATGTATGGCTCTTTACCAGTAAAAAACATCCTGTCACTCAAATAAACAGCTGATTACTGATGCAAGTTCCATATTGGTCACTGTCTCATGCTGAGTCGGGTGTAGCAACCGGCGCCACAATGTAATAAATTATGAGTAATTAGAATAAATGTCTTCTTGGTCTTTTCAGAACAGTTTCTTCCTCCTGATTTCAAATGAGGCTCTTGGAAACATGGGGAAAAATTGACAAAGGGCAATATATCACACTACCTGATCATGGCACAGCGGCAATCCCATTACCTTTTGACGTTGTTTCTCTACAAATTTTAGTTACTTTAAAACATAAATTGTTGTCTGACCTGCGGTACCTTATTAAATTAGATTAAATTTATATTTTTCATAATTTGTGGCACTGCGCTACAGGCCTAATCACGTGCGTACTCCTTAAACCTCACTTTATCGTACCCACCAGAGCCGCATGTCACAGCTGCCAAAGTATTCATGCTCTTACGATGATAAATCTTTAGCTATTGTGCAGCAACTAGCGGTGAAAAGACGAAGCATACCAAGGTCAGTATATAAACTCTCCAGTATTCAATATTATTGGAGTTTTATTGTAAATTACTCCAACACACATGTGAAGGGACAAGGACCTGGTTGCTACCTCGTACAGATTGAACTGATCTAGACTTCACTGCAATAAGTGAACCCTGGAACATCCCCGGGAAATCTGTGTGTTTCTCAATTCGAGTATTAGGGATGAATATGGCGTGCAGTGTGTGGATAGCTACAGCTTCAAACAGAGCGTTGGAGAGTAACTCGGTCACCTCTCTATTATAGTGAGAACAGACAATTGCCGTTTAGTTAATGAAGCATGCACTCGACAGTTCGACCCTCCTAAACAAAAGCAGTTTGACTTATTTTGAAACACAGGTGATACTTGATACGTTTTGGTACATGATGTATACTGACAACTGAAAATACCGGTACCGATACGTAGACACTGCATGATGCAAATAAAGGGCTAAAATAAAAGGAACACCCCACCCGAGTCTTTTCTCTTTGAAATACCTTTATAGAGAGAGTGCTGTACGCCATGTTTACTTTAGACGCCCTTTGTTCAACAGGTGAATTGCGTACGAGACGCGACAAAATGAAGATCTCATTGTTTACATCGAGAGAAGACTTATTGTACGTTTAAAGTTGACTGAGCGGCAAGGGTGGAGTAAATGTCACAAGCGTGTTATTTTCTCCTTATTTATTGCAACATTACAGCAACTGAAAAAAAAATCCAGCTCCAGAGAATCACAGTATACACGATCAACCTATAAATACGTATTCAACGTAATATAATCACACGTTTCAGCACAACTGAACTGTCAATACCCACTTTTTTTCCAGCTTTCTTGTGTTGTTTAGTAGCACTCTGTTCACTCTGCTTTCTCTTGATCACAGAAACTGACAGACCTGGGGGTGGGGTGGGGTGGGGTGGGGGCACTCTGACTCAGGGGCAGAAAAGAGCAGCCAAGAATAGAATAGAATAGAATGCTTGACGGTTTTATTTGGCAAGGTTCCATTGCGAGGCACCCGATTGTTACGCAATTCAGTAATGTCAAAGAGAGTGCGTGCATTATTCTGTTTTTGTTTTTTTGACTTGAGTTCAATGCAACTGCTTAACCACAGTGCGCTATGACATAAATGAAATCACCTCCGAGATCGTGTCGTGTGGCACACCTCAGTCCATATGAATGACCAGTAAAAGTATAATATTACAGATTCACCTAATCATAAACACACTTATTAGCAGAATATGCCTTCTAAAAATTTCTAACCTGGCCATGGTACCGAATGGAACTGTATGAATCCATTTTAGTTCCCCGTACTCAGAAAAGGCTGCTGTTGATGAAAGAGTAGCAGGAGCCGGTTAACAGTTTTACTATTTGCCATTTGTAATGGAATTTGGAGAAAGTGATTGGTGGATGGATAATTCAAAGTTGTAATCAAGTGGTCTTAAAAGTATGTGAATTTTAATATGAGACCTTTCACAGATGCGCATTTGTGCAGTACACTCCAGCTTAGAATGGCTAGCCAGTCCAATCAGTTAATACAGCACAACCTATACAAATCCTAAACCGTCAGTTATTCCTCTTCTTGTTATGGTTCCTGTTAAGCTCTCACAAACTCATTTTACATTCCTGTTTTACAATGACACGTGCAAGCTCCCTTGACAGATGACAGCTGAACGGTACCTGTCACTCAGTGACACAAACCGCACCCTCTTTGCCAAAATCATAGATCAAAGAATGAAAACACAAAGAAATGAGTTATCTTAAAGCCCAGTACACAGAGAGCCACATAGCTTGTTATATAAAGCAGGAGGATAAGAGAGAGGTCATAGGTGAATGGCGAGAACCGTGTGAGCTAAAAAAGGGCCACAAACAACCTAATTAGGGGTATAGCACAATGGCGGTGTGTAGAGAAATGGGTCAGAGCCCACAACTCATTGGCTCACTCAAAAACACACCTTAGAAAAAGACATAAAGAAATGCTGCGTCAAAATATGTTCTTCTTCAAATACCATTTCTCTGTGAGAGTTTATACTCGCTAAGCTCAGCAATGGAGTGGATATCCATATAATCAGTCATGGAAATATGGAACTATACTTGGAGATATAAATGAAGATGTAAATATTGGAGATGTGAGATTCAGTTAATAAGAAATGTCTTTCTGGGAACTTGAATAGCTAAGTAGATGTGGAAAATATTTAAGCATTAACACTGCCTTAACGTATACTCTGCCTAATCAAGTCTTAACCTGCAATACTAAGTGTCATTTTAGGTTGAACAGTGAAAAATAACAAAGAGGAAGTTATGCGAGAATGTGATAGTTGAGTGTGTGCAGGGATGTGCCTGAAAGCCCAAACGAAGAAGTATTATTGATCTGTTGTAACCTCTATATAACCAAGAGTATCGGTCAGTGAAGTGTCTGTAACCTTGGGTGAAAATATTTTAGATTAGACAAGTGAAACTGTTAAAGGGATGTCAGTTCGTAACCATTTGTCATGGTCTAAAATTGTGTCTGTATCACAGATAAAATCATATGCCAGACAAAGGGAAGTTGTGAGGGAGCGTTTCAGGCTAACTCAGCAGTTCTCCTTTGGGAACATGTTGTGTTGAAGTTCGGGGACTGGACAGACTGGTCCTGCTCCCCCATCACACCACCTCTAAAGTTGTTTGCGTCACTGTACAGATACTCTGTCACTCTCTCTGTTCGGAGAGACTGTGCTCACATTTGACGAGAGGGCACGCTCCCATGATCATGCTGTTGGAATAAAGGTAAATGATCGATCACGTCTGAAGTTTGTTGTCTCTGAGACTTAGCAGCTCTACATAAGGAGACCCCAGATTTCCCTTACATAGAACCACGTTAAACGAATCATAATTCATCATCACAACTGACACATTACCGAGGGACATTTTCAAAATCAGGCTAATTTGACCAATCATCATTATTTTATGTTTAAAGTAAACAATGTAGCATATGAACATTGCTGACATACTGGCACAAGCATGTACACAATGTATGTGGCAGAAATAATTGGTTTTCATTGAGTATTTATTAATTATGTTAATTGTGTTAATTAATTTTTAAGATATTAATTATGTTATATTAATTACTAACCCTTAAAGATTTTACATATGCACTGCTTGGAAATCTTTAGAATATAGAGGGTGCAACAGACTTAAACATAATTAGGAATATGCAGAGCATAAGAGTAACAGTATAAATATCAGTTGATTTCTGTATAAATACATTTAAATGACAGAGGAACATTTACAAAAAAACTGTTGGATTTCATAAGTGATTTTTCACGGTGATTAGTACATATGTATGAACTGTTTCTTTTTTTCTTTTGATAAAGCGCATGTGTGAAAAAAAAAATCATTAACTGTGGCATTCCTTATAAGATCAAATAAAATATTAAATAAGACATTTTATTTTAAAGCACTTGTAAATATGATTAAATAAATTAAGAAGCAAAATAAATAAGAACTAAGAAATAAGTACATGTTAAAAGTAACTATGTTAAAAGAACTTCTCATAACAATGCTTCAATAAATTAAATAAATGCCCTCATGATACTAAAATTGGTAAATATTGTCACATAAATCACGCAGACATCCAAGGGTTCAGGTACATATTGAAAAGTGACTAAAGTGAAACATGGGCTAGCTACACAGTACAGTTGCAAGTTAGAATCAGCAGACAGTGCAGGTATGAAAAGTGTGAATTATGATTACAGTGTCAGTTTGCAAGGAGAAAAGCCCTTCTGTGTTTGTTAAAATGCATTCCAGTTTAGAACAGGCCGTTCCGAGTGGTGTACTGGACGTTATAGGATCGCCTTCGTCTCCATCGCCTCCTGATTGCACCACAACAGCCGCAAAGTAAGCACTAGAGAGAGAGAAAAGGGGAAATATTATATTAAGTAAAGGATAGGTCAGGAACATTGTCTATCACCTGATCAATAAATGTACGTAACCATGTGGATATGACAGATGCACTGCTTGCTAAAATCTGTAATGCAAGTGATGATGCCCATATTCTCAATACAAACACATTTAAAGACTACTTACACAAAGGAGGATCCACAGAGGAACGAGGATGATGGCAATACCACAGGGGATGATGATGGCTAAGGCCCAACCAGGGAAACCTCCAGAGTCAGTGCTGTTTCCAAACACCGTAGTATTTAGGACAGTGGGCATGACAGTGATCGGCTCTGTAGTGGCAGGCTTTGTAGTGGTGGGCTTCGTAGTGGTGGGATTTGCAGTGGTAGTTGTGGTGGTATTTAAGAGACCTGGAGGACAATATGGAATTCCATAAAGCAAATACATAAACTTTTACAAAATTATTACCAGAAATTCACTCTGTATGTGAAGACAGTGATCCAGTTTTATCCATGAGTGAAACATACCGCTAACTTTGAGTATCTCAGCCAGGAAGCCACTGGGTGTGTTAATGTCTCCCTCCCGGTAGACATACACAACATTAGCCAGGATAACTGTGCCATTGCTCCTGAAAATGCATCAGATAAATGCACAATCAATAAACTGTCAAAAGTTTTCATATTAAAACACAAACTGTATTGTGCTGCTTGTGCAAGTCAGTTAATAACCAGTTCTGGTTCACTATGTGGTTTTTATTCAACAATCAAATGCAAACTTTGAAATTTAGCTTTAGGGTGTCCAGCTGAAAATGTAAAGGAAGTTACTTACGTGAAGTTAGCCCTCTGGAAGACAAATGGCTGTGCCCCTTGTTCATTCAATATTACGTTCAGCTGCAATACAATTTGAAGAAAAAATGAAACGTAAGAAAAAAGATATTTGAGAAATACTGAAAAGACAACAACTTTGATATCTTGTTGTTTAAAATGGCTTGCTTTTTAAACATAACCTTGAAAGAGTAAAGGTAATTTAAAAATGAAACTACCCTTAGCCTTGTTTGTGAGTTCATCCAGTATTAAAACTCTGACAAATACTCACCAGATTATTGATTGAGTCCTGGATTGAATTGTATGTGCTCTCTCTGAGCTCAAATTTCTCTGACATGCTCACATTGCTGATACCAAATGCAAAGGTAAGGGCATAGGAAGTGTTGTTTAATTCTGAAAAGCAAACAAACACAAATATTACAAAGCAGAAGCAAACAAATCCTTACTAATTTTAATCACAGAATTTAAATGTCAGAATTTATTATTAATACCTGTTTTCATATTTTGTAATCAATATAAGCAACCTGTCTTGAGTTTGAACCTTATTATTTGGGGAATGGTTGGACATGGTCAAAACATATCAGTTTGAGGCGAAGAAAATGTTAGAATATTTGTACCTTGTCTATCTTAAAATCAAAAGTACATTAGACAAAGGGAGGAAATGGGATGACATACTGATATAGGTGATGTTCTCTATTCTAACAGGATTGTTGAGGGACTGTGCTCTAACTGCTCCTATTGTCCTGAGACGTGCATCAAGGAGTGCACTGGCTGCATTGAGAACCTCAGACTCAGTGGGAACTGGCCTCAGGGTGTTGAACACCAGTCGAATATAGATTAAAACAGTCCCAAGACTGCAAAAGAGCATATGAGATAATTGTTATGTCAAGATGAAACAATGATTGAAAGTATAGTGTGTAAAGTAAAGAAATCCAACAAAATTTAAGTACATACACAGTTGGCACTTCAGTGGTGCTCTGGGGAATAGGGCTTGCTGTTGTTGGTGACTGAGTAGTTACTACAACTGAAAAAGATTAAAATTATTATGAGATGAAGAGTACAGGATTAGAGTATGCAAAAAAGAGTATGATTCTAATATTCCAAAATGATTATAATACTTGCATGATAAATCCATCCTATCATTCAATTAAGAGCAACTTACTGATTCTCCTAATTTCATTCAAGAAGCTGACGGGTTGTTTGGCATCCTGCTCTTGGAAAACATACTCCATGCTCCCCTCAATCTGGGCTGCAGCACTCCTGCAAAAGAAGCCATCCTTTAAGATACCAACCCAGGTCCATCCAAGAAGCACTTCTTCAGATGAAGAAGCTGAGGACAAGCATGTAAAAATGGCAGTGGCAACACTGCATCTCACTACAAATACGGCGCTCTCCATGCACTTACGTGAAGTTAGAGCTCTGCGGCTCAAACGCTGGCTGGTCGGGCTCGTTCAGCAGAAGGTTGAGCTGCATGGGAAAAGGGAAGAGCTTAGTCAAACTGGGGCTGGCAGAAACAGACTTGACTCTGGGCTGCCTCATAAGAGGTGGCAGAGTGGACTCACCGCGTTGTTGATGGAGCTTTGTATTTGGGGGTAGGTGTCGTTCCTCAGATCGGGGCTGGCAGGCACGCTCAGGTTGCTGATGGCGAATGTGAAGGTGACGGCGTAGGAGGTGTCTGACAGTTCTGTGGAGCAAAGGAATGTTGTCTTTAAATGGTTGGCTCAACAAGAGACAATTCTCCCAGGGACCACATGGCGTGAGCGGGCCAATGAGGTGCGTGGAATGGGAGAGCAAGACTTACTCAGGTAGGTGACATTCAGCACTCTCACGGTCCCATTGAGGCTGGAGAGTCGAGAGTCCAGCAGAGTTGAGGTAGCCTGGAGCACCACGCTCTCGCTTGGCACAGGTGAGGAGGCGTTGAAAAGCAGCCGGCTGGTGACCACCGCAGACGTCGATCTGTAAACAGAGCCATTTTTCAGTTGCATTGCAAGGCAGAGCAATTTCTTTCCTTCTTTACTTTTCTTCCTCATTTGAAAAACAGGCCAATGAATGAAGCTCTTTACACACGTACATGACTGCAGGGCCTGTGGTGGTGGTGACGGGAGCAAAGGTGGTTGTGGTCTGACCTGCAAGCACAAGAAATTACAGCTTGGTGACTGGGATGAAGTGTCCTAGCAGCCCAAGAGAAGGTATCCCTTGTGACCTGAGCGTTCAAGGCCCAGCAAACGCGTTGAGGGGCTGAGCGAGGAATAAGCAGCACGCCAACATGATGGGCCAATGTCAAGAGCAACTTACTGATTCTCCTAATTTCATTCAAGAAGCTGACGGGTTGTTTGGCATCCTGCTCTTGGAAAACATACTCCATGCTCCCCTCAATCTGGGCTGCAGCACTCCTGCAAAAGAAGCCATCCTTTAAGATACCAACCCAGGTCCATCCAAGAAGCACTTCTTCAGATGAAGAAGCTGAGGACAAGCATGTAAAAATGGCAGTGGCAACACTGCATCTCACTACAAATACGGCGCTCTCCATGCACTTACGTGAAGTTAGAGCTCTGCGGCGCAAACGCTGGCTGGTCGGGCTCGTTCAGCAGAAGGTTGAGCTGCATGGGAAAAGGGAAGAGCTTAGTCAAACTGGGGCTGGCAGAAACAGACTTGACTCTGGGCTGCCTCATAAGAGGTGGCAAAGTGCACTCACCGCGCTGTTGATGGAGCTTTGTATTTGGGGGTAGGTGTCGTTCCTCAGATCGGGGCTGGCGGGCACGCTCAGGTTGCTGACGGCGAATGTGAAGGTGACGGCGTAGGAGGTGTCTGACAGTTCTGTGGAGCAAAGGAATGTTGTCTTTAAATGGTTGGGTGAACGAGAGTCAATTCTCCCAGGGACCACATGGCGTGAGCGGGCCAATGAGGTGCGTGGAATGGGAGAGCAAGACTTACTCAGGTAGGTGACATTCAGCACTCTCACGGTCCCATTGAGGCTGGAGAGTCGAGAGTCCAGCAGAGTTGAGGTAGCCTGGAGCACCACGCTCTCACTTGGCACAGGTGAGGAGGCGTTGAAAAGCAGCCTGCTGGTCACCACGGCAGACGTAGATCTGTAAACAGAGCCATTTTTCAGTTGCATTGCAAGGCAGAGCAATTTCTCTCCTTCTTTATTTTTCTTCCTCTTTTCAAAAACAGGCCAATGAATGAAGCTCTTTACACACGTACATGACTGCGGGACCTGAGGTGGTGGTGACGGGAGCAAAGGTGGTTGCCGTCTGACCTGCAAGCACAAAAAATTACAGCTTGGTGACTGGGATGAAGTGTCCTAGCAGCCCAAGAGAAGGTATCCCTTGTGACCTGAGCGTTCAAGGCCCAGCAAACGCTTTGAGGGGCTGAGCGAGGAATAAGCAGCACGCCAACATGATGGGCCAATGTCAAGAGCAACTTACTGATTCTCCTAAGTTCATTCAAGAAGCTGATGGGTTGTTTGGCATCCTGCTCTTGGAAAACATACTCCATGCTCCCCTCAATCTGGGCTGCAGCACTCCTGCAAAAGAAGCCATCCTTTAAGATACCAACCCAGGTCCATCCAAGAAGCACTTCTTCAGATGAAGAAGCTGAGGACAAGCATGTAAAAATGGCAGTGGCAACACTGCATCTCACTACAAATACGGCGCTCTCCATGCACTTACGTGAAGTTAGAGCTCTGCGGCGCAAACGCTGGCTGGTCGGGCTCGTTCAGCAGAAGGTTGAGCTGCATGGGAAAAGGGAAGAGCTTAGTCAAACTGGGGCTGGCAGAAACAGACTTGACTCTGGGCTGCCTCATAAGAGGTGGCAGAGTGGACTCACCGCGTTGTTGATGGAGCTTTGTATTTGGGGGTAGGTGTCGTTCCTCAGATCGGGGCTGGCGGGCACGCTCAGGTTGCTGATGGCGAATGTGAAGGTGACGGCGTAGGAGGTGTCTGACAGTTCTGTGGAGCAAAGGAATGTTGTCTTTAAATGGTTGGCTCAACAAGAGACAATTCTCCCAGGGACCACATGGCGTGAGCGGGCCAATGAGGTGCGTGGAATGGGAGAGCAAGACTTACTCAGGTAGGTGACATTCAGCACTCTCACGGTCCCATTGAGGCTGGAGAGTCGAGAGTCCAGCAGAGTTGAGGTAGCCTGGAGCACCACGCTCTCGCTTGGCACAGGTGAGGAGGCGTTGAAAAGCAGCCGGCTGGTGACCACCGCAGACGTCGATCTGTAAGCAGAGCCATTTTTCAGTTGCATTGCAAGGCAGAGCAATTTCTCTCCTTCTTTATTTTTCTTCCTCTTTTCAAAAACAGGCCAATGAATGAAGCTCTTTACACACGTACATGACTGCGGGACCTGAGGTGGTGGTGACGGGAGCAAAGGTGGTTGCCGTCTGACCTGCAAGCACAAAAAATTACAGCTTGGTGACTGGGATGAAGTGTCCTAGCAGCCCAAGAGAAGGTATCCCTTGTGACCTGAGCGTTCAAGGCCCAGCAAACGCTTTGAGGGGCTGAGCGAGGAATAAGCAGCACGCCAACATGATGGGCCAATGTCAAGAGCAACTTACTGATTCTCCTAAGTTCATTCAAGAAGCTGACGGGTTGTTTGGCATCCTGCTCTTGGAAAACATACTCCATGCTCCCCTCAATCTGGGCTGCAGCACTCCTGCAAAAGAGGCCATCCTTTAAGATACCAACCCAGGTCCATCCAAGAAGCACTTCTTCAGATGAAGAAGCTGAGGACAAGCATGTAAAAATGGCAGTGGCAACACTGCATCTCGCTACAAATACGGCGCTCTCCATGCACTTACGTGAAGTTAGAGCTCTGCGGCTCAAACGCTGGCTGGTCGGGCTCGTTCAGCAGAAGGTTGAGCTGCATGGGAAAAGGGAAGAGCTTAGTCAAACTGGGGCTGGCAGAAACAGACTTGACTCTGGGCTGCCTCATAAGAGGTGGCAGAGTGGACTCACCGCGTTGTTGATGGAGCTTTGTATTTGGGGGTAGGTGTCGTTCCTCAGATCGGGGCTGGCGGGCACGCTCAGGTTGCTGATGGCGAATGTGAAGGTGACGGCGTAGGAGGTGTCTGACAGTTCTGTGGAGCAAAGGAATGTTGTCTTTAAATGGTTGGCTCAACAAGAGACAATTCTCCCAGGGACCACATGGCGTGAGCGGGCCAATGAGGTGCGTGGAATGGGAGAGCAAGACTTACTCAGGTAGGTGACATTCAGCACTCTCACGGTCCCATTGAGGCTGGAGAGTCGAGAGTCCAGCAGAGTTGAGGTAGCCTGGAGCACCACGCTCTCGCTTGGCACAGGTGAGGAGGCGTTGAAAAGCAGCCGGCTGGTGACCACCGCAGACGTCGATCTGTAAACAGAGCCATTTTTCAGTTGCATTGCAAGGCAGAGCAATTTCTCTCCTTCTTTATTTTTCTTCCTCTTTTCAAAAACAGGCCAATGAATGAAGCTCTTTACACACGTACATGACTGCGGGACCTGAGGTGGTGGTGACGGGAGCAAAGGTGGTTGCCGTCTGACCTGCAAGCACAAAAAATTACAGCTTGGTGACTGGGATGAAGTGTCCTAGCAGCCCAAGAGAAGGTATCCCTTGTGACCTGAGCGTTCAAGGCCCAGCTAACGCTTTGAGGGGCTGATCGAGGAATAAGCAGCACGCCAACATGATGGGCCAATGTCAAGAGCAACTTACTGATTCTCCTAAGTTCATTCAAGAAGCTGACGGGTTGTTTGGCATCCTGCTCTTGGAAAACATACTCCATGCTCCCCTCAATCTGGGCTGCAGCACTCCTGCAAAAGAAGCCATCCTTTAAGATACCAACCCAGGTCCATCCAAGAAGCACTTCTTCAGATGAAGAAGCTGAGGACAAGCATGTAAAAATGGCAGTGGCAACACTGCATCTCACTACAAATCTAGCCCTCTCCATGTACTTACGTGAAGTTAGAGCTCTGCGGCTCAAACGGTGGCTGGTCGGGCTCATTGAGCAGAAGGTTGAGCTGCATGGGAAAAGGGAAGAGCTTAGTCAAACTGGGGCTGGCAGAAACAGACTTGACTCTGGGCTGCCTCATAAGAGGTGGCAAAGTGGACTCACCGCGTTGTCGATGGAGCTTTGTATTTGGGGGTAGGTGTCGTTCCTCAGATCGGGGCTGGCGGGCACGCTCAGGTTGCTGATGGCGAATGTGAAGGTGACGGCGTAGGAGGTGTCTGACAGTTCTGTGGAGCAAAGGAATGTTGTCTTTAAATGGTTGGGTGAACGAGAGTCAATTCTCCCAGGGACCACATGGCGTGAGCGGGCCAATGAGGTGCGTGGAATGGGAGAGCAAGACTTACTCAGGTAGGTGACATTCAGCACTCTCACGGTCCCATTGAGGCTGGAGAGTCGAGAGTCCAGCAGAGTTGAGGTAGCCTGGAGCACCACGCTCTCGCTTGGCACAGGTGAGGAGGCGTTGAAAAGCAGCCGGCTGGTGACCACCGCAGACGTCGATCTGTAAGCAGAGCCATTTTTCAGTTGCATTGCAAGGCAGAGCAATTTCTCTCCTTCTTTATTTTTCTTCCTCTTTTCAAAAACAGGCCAATGAATGAAGCTCTTTACACACGTACATGACTGCGGGACCTGAGGTGGTGGTGACGGGAGCAAAGGTGGTTGCCGTCTGACCTGCAAGCACAAAAAATTACAGCTTGGTGACTGGGATGAAGTGTCCTAGCAGCCCAAGAGAAGGTATCCCTTGTGACCTGAGCGTTCAAGGCCCAGCAAACGCTTTGAGGGGCTGAGCGAGGAATAAGCAGCACGCCAACATGATGGGCCAATGTCAAGAGCAACTTACTGATTCTCCTAATTTCATTCAAGAAGCTGACGGGTTGTTTGGCATCCTGCTCTTGGAAAACATACTCCATGCTCCCCTCAATCTGGGCTGCAGCACTCCTGCAAAAGAAGCCATCCTTTCAGATACCAACTCAGATCCATCCAAGAAGCACTTCTTCAGATGAAGAAGCTGAGGACAAGCATGTAAAAATGGCAGTGGCAACACTGCATCTCACTACAAATCTAGCCCTCTCCATGTACTTACGTGAAGTTAGAGCTCTGCGGCTCAAACGGTGGCTGGTCGGGCTCGTTCAGCAGAAGGTTGAGCTGCATGGGAAAAGGGAAGAGCTTAGTCAAACTGGGGCTGGCAGAAACAGACTTGACTCTGGGCTGCCTCGTAAGAGGTGGCAAAGTGGACTCACCGCGTTGTTGATGGAGCTTTGTATTTGGGGGTAGGTGTCGTTCCTCAGATCGGGGCTGGCGGGCACGCTCAGGTTGCTGACGGCGAATGTGAAGGTGACGGCGTAGGAGGTGTCTGACAGTTCTGTGGAGCAAAGGAATGTTGTCTTTAAATGGTTGGCTCAACAAGAGACAGTTCTCCCAGGGACCACATGGCGTGAGCGGGCCAATGAGGTGCGTGGAATGGGAGAGCAAGACTTACTCAGGTAGGTGACATTCAGCACTCTCACGGTCCCATTGAGGCTGGAGAGTCGAGAGTCCAGCAGAGTTGAGGTAGCCTGGAGCACCACGCTCTCGCTTGGCACAGGTGAGGAGGCGTTGAAAAGCAGCCGGCTGGTGACCACCGCAGACGTCGATCTGTAAACAGAGCCATTTTTCAGTTGCATTGCAAGGCAGAGCAATTTCTCTCCTTCTTTATTTTTCTTCCTCTTTTCAAAAACAGGCCAATGAATGAAGCTCTTTACACACGTACATGACTGCGGGACCTGAGGTGGTGGTGACGGGAGCAAAGGTGGTTGCCGTCTGACCTGCAAGCACAAAAAATTACAGCTTGGTGACTGGGATGAAGTGTCCTAGCAGCCCAAGAGAAGGTATCCCTTGTGACCTGAGCGTTCAAGGCCCAGCAAACGCTTTGAGGGGCTGAGCGAGGAATAAGCAGCACGCCAACATGATGGGCCAATGTCAAGAGCAACTTACTGATTCTCCTAAGTTCATTCAAGAAGCTGACGGGTTGTTTGGCATCCTGCTCTTGGAAAACATACTCCATGCTCCCCTCAATCTGGGCTGCAGCACTCCTGCAAAAGAAGCCATCCTTTAAGATACCAACCCAGGTCCATCCAAGAAGCACTTCTTCAGATGAAGAAGCTGAGGACAAGCATGTAAAAATGGCAGTGGCAACACTGCATCTCACTACAAATACGGCGCTCTCCATGCACTTACGTGAAGTTAGAGCTCTGCGGCTCAAACGCTGGCTGGTCGGGCTCGTTCAGCAGAAGGTTGAGCTGCATGGGAAAAGGGAAGAGCTTAGTCAAACTGGGGCTGGCAGAAACAGACTTGACTCTGGGCTGCCTCATAAGAGGTGGCAAAGTGGACTCACCGCGTTGTTGATGGAGCTTTGTATTTGGGGGTAGGTGTCGTTCCTCAGATCGGGGCTGGCGGGCACGCTCAGGTTGCTGACGGCGAATGTGAAGGTGACGGCGTAGGAGGTGTCTGACAGTTCTGTGGAGCAAAGGAATGGTGTCTTTAAATGGTTGGGTGAACGAGAGTCAATTCTCCCAGGGACCACATGGCGTGAGCGGGCCAATGAGGTGCGTGGAATGGGAGAGCAAGACTTACTCAGGTAGGTGACATTCAGCACTCTCACGGTCCCATTGAGGCTGGAGAGTCGAGAGTCCAGCAGAGTTGAGGTAGCCTGGAGCACCACGCTCTCGCTTGGCACAGGTGAGGAGGCGTTGAAAAGCAGCCGGCTGGTGACCACCGCAGACGTCGATCTGTAAGCAGAGCCATTTTTCAGTTGCATTGCAAGGCAGAGCAATTTCTCTCCTTCTTTATTTTTCTTCCTCTTTTCAAAAACAGGCCAATGAATGAAGCTCTTTACACACGTACATGACTGCGGGACCTGAGGTGGTGGTGACGGGAGCAAAGGTGGTTGCCGTCTGACCTGCAAGCACAAAAAATTACAGCTTGGTGACTGGGATGAAGTGTCCTAGCAGCCCAAAAGAAGATATCCCTTGTGACCTGAGCGTTCAAGGCCCAGCAAACGCTTTGAGGGGCTGAGCGAGGAATAAGCAGCACGCCAACATGATGGGCCAATGTCAAGAGCAACTTACTGATTCTCCTAAGTTCATTCAAGAAGCTGACGGGTTGTTTGGCATCCTGCTCTTGGAAAACATACTCCATGCTCCCCTCAATCTGGGCTGCAGCACTCCTGCAAAAGAAGCCATCCTTTAAGATACCAACCCAGGTCCATCCAAGAAGCACTTCTTCAGATGAAGAAGCTGAGGACAAGCATGTAAAAATGGCAGTGGCAACACTGCATCTCACTACAAATACGGCGCTCTCCATGCACTTACGTGAAGTTAGAGCTCTGCGGCGCAAACGCTGGCTGGTCGGGCTCGTTCAGCAGAAGGTTGAGCTGCATGGGAAAAGGGAAGAGCTTAGTCAAACTGGGGCTGGAAGAAACAGACTTGACTCTGGGCTGCCTCATAAGAGGTGGCAAAGTGGACTCACCGCGTTGTTGATGGAGCTTTGTATTTGGGGGTAGGTGTCGTTCCTCAGATCGGGGCTGGCGGGCACGCTCAGGTTGCTGATGGCGAATGTGAAGGTGACGGCGTAGGAGGTGTCTGACAGTTCTGTGGAGCAAAGGAATGTTGTCTTTAAATGGTTGGCTCAACAAGAGACAATTCTCCCAGGGACCACATGGCGTGAGCGGGCCAATGAGGTGCGTGGAATGGGAGAGCAAGACTTACTCAGGTAGGTGACATTCAGCACTCTCACGGTCCCATTGAGGCTGGAGAGTCGAGAGTCCAGCAGAGTTGAGGTAGCCTGGAGCACCACGCTCTCGCTTGGCACAGGTGAGGAGGCGTTGAAAAGCAGCCGGCTGGTGACCACCGCAGACGTCGATCTGTAAACAGAGCCATTTTTCAGTTGCATTGCAAGGCAGAGCAATTTCTCTCCTTCTTTATTTTTCTTCCTCTTTTCAAAAACAGGCCAATGAATGAAGCTCTTTACACACGTACATGACTGCGGGACCTGAGGTGGTGGTGACGGGAGCAAAGGTGGTTGCCGTCTGACCTGCAAGCACAAAAAATTACAGCTTGGTGACTGGGATGAAGTGTCCTAGCAGCCCAAGAGAAGGTATCCCTTGTGACCTGAGCGTTCAAAGGCCCAGCAAACGCTTTGAGGGGCTGAGCGAGGAATAAGCAGCACGCCAACATGATGGGCCAATGTCAAGAGCAACTTACTGATTCTCCTAAGTTCATTCAAGAAGCTGACGGGTTGTTTGGCATCCTGCTCTTGGAAAACATACTCCATGCTCCCCTCAATCTGGGCTGCAGCACTCCTGCAAAAGAAGCCATCCTTTAAGATACCAACCCAGGTCCATCCAAGAAGCACTTCTTCAGATGAAGAAGCTGAGGACAAGCATGTAAAAATGGCAGTGGCAACACTGCATCTCACTACAAATACGGCGCTCCCCATGCACTTACGTGAAGTTAGAGCTCTGCGGCTCAAACGCTGGCTGGTCGGGCTCGTTCAGCAGAAGGTTGAGCTGCATGGGAAAAGGGAAGAGCTTAGTCAAACTGGGGCTGGCAGAAACAGACTTGACTCTGGGCTGCCTCATTTAGAGGTGGCAAAGTGGACTCACCGCGTTGTTGATGGAGCTTTGTATTTGGGGGTAGGTGTCGTTCCTCAGATCGGGGCTGGCGGGCACGCTCAGGTTGCTGATGGCGAATGTGAAGGTGACGGCGTAGGAGGTGTCTGACAGTTCTGTGGAGCAAAGGAATGTTGTCTTTAAATGGTTGGCTCAACAAGAGACAATTCTCCCAGGGACCACATGGCGTGAGCGGGCCAATGAGGTGCGTGGAATGGGAGAGCAAGACTTACTCAGGTAGGTGACATTCAGCACTCTCACGGTCCCATTGAGGCTGGAGAGTCGAGAGTCCAGCAGAGTTGAGGTAGCCTGGAGCACCACGCTCTCGCTTGGCACAGGTGAGGAGGCGTTGAAAAGCAGCCGGCTGGTGACCACCGCAGACGTCGATCTGTAAACAGAGCCATTTTTCAGTTGCATTGCAAGGCAGAGCAATTTCTCTCCTTCTTTACTTTTCTTCCTCATTTGAAAAACAGGCCAATGAATGAAGCTCTTTACACACGTACATGACTGCGGGACCTGAGGTGGTGGTGACGGGAGCAAAGGTGGTTGCCGTCTGACCTGCAAGCACAAAAAATTACAGCTTGGTGACTGGGATGAAGTGTCCTAGCAGCCCAAAAGAAGATATCCCTTGTGACCTGAGCGTTCAAGGCCCAGCAAACGCTTTGAGGGGCTGAGCGAGGAATAAGCAGCACGCCAACATGATGGGCCAATGTCAAGAGCAACTTACTGATTCTCCTAAGTTCATTCAAGAAGCTGACGGGTTGTTTGGCATCCTGCTCTTGGAAAACATACTCCATGCTCCCCTCAATCTGGGCTGCAGCACTCCTGCAAAAGAAGCCATCCTTTCAGATACCAACTCAGATCCATCCAAGAAGCACTTCTTCAGATGAAGAAGCTGAGGACAAGCATGTAAAAATGGCAGTGGCAACACTGCATCTCACTACAAATACGGCGCTCTCCATGCACTTACGTGAAGTTAGAGCTCTGCGGCGCAAACGCTGGCTGGTCGGGCTCGTTCAGCAGAAGGTTGAGCTGCATGGGAAAAGGGAAGAGCTTAGTCAAACTGGGGCTGGCAGAAACAGACTTGACTCTGGGCTGCCTCATAAGAGGTGGCAAAGTGGACTCACCGCGTTGTTGATGGAGCTTTGTATTTGGGGGTAGGTGTCGTTCCTCAGATCGGGGCTGGCGGGCACGCTCAGGTTGCTGACGGCGAATGTGAAGGTGACGGCGTAGGAGGTGTCTGACAGTTCTGTGGAGCAAAGGAATGGTGTCTTTAAATGGTTGGGTCAACAAGAGACAATTCTCCCAGGGACCACATGGCGTGAGCGGGCCAATGAGGTGCGTGGAATGGGAGAGCAAGACTTACTCAGGTAGGTGACATTCAGCACTCTCACGGTCCCATTGAGGCTGGAGAGTCGAGAGTCCAGCAGAGTTGAGGTAGCCTGGAGCACCACGCTCTCGCTTGGCACAGGTGAGGAGGCGTTGAAAAGCAGCCGGCTGGTGACCACCGCAGACGTCGATCTGTAAACAGAGCCATTTTTCAGTTGCATTGCAAGGCAGAGCAATTTCTCTCCTTCTTTATTTTTCTTCCTCTTTTCAAAAACAGGCCAATGAATGAAGCTCTTTACACACGTACATGACTGCGGGACCTGAGGTGGTGGTGACGGGAGCAAAGGTGGTTGCCGTCTGACCTGCAAGCACAAAAAATTACAGCTTGGTGACTGGGATGAAGTGTCCTAGCAGCCCAAGAGAAGGTATCCCTTGTGACCTGAGCGTTCAAGGCCCAGCAAACGCTTTGAGGGGCTGAGCGAGGAATAAGCAGCACGCCAACATGATGGGCCAATGTCAAGAGCAACTTACTGATTCTCCTAAGTTCATTCAAGAAGCTGACGGGTTGTTTGGCATCCTGCTCTTGGAAAACATACTCCATGCTCCCCTCAATCTGGGCTGCAGCACTCCTGCAAAAGAAGCCATCCTTTCAGATACCAACTCAGGTCCATCCAAGAAGCACTTCTTCAGATGAAGAAGCTGAGGACAAGCATGTAAAAATGGCAGTGGCAACACTGCATCTCACTACAAATACGGCGCTCTCCATGCACTTACGTGAAGTTAGAGCTCTGCGGCGCAAACGCTGGCTGGTCGGGCTCGTTCAGCAGAAGGTTGAGCTGCATGGGAAAAGGGAAGAGCTTAGTCAAACTGGGGCTGGCAGAAACAGACTTGACTCTGGGCTGCCTCATAAGAGGTGGCAGAGTGGACTCACCGCGTTGTTGATGGAGCTTTGTATTTGGGGGTAGGTGTCGTTCCTCAGATCGGGGCTGGCGGGCACGCTCAGGTTGCTGATGGCGAATGTGAAGGTGACGGCGTAGGAGGTGTCTGACAGTTCTGTGGAGCAAAGGAATGTTGTCTTTAAATGGTTGGCTCAACAAGAGACAATTCTCCCAGGGACCACATGGCGTGAGCGGGCCAATGAGGTGCGTGGAATGGGAGAGCAAGACTTACTCAGGTAGGTGACATTCAGCACTCTCACGGTCCCATTGAGGCTGGAGAGTCGAGAGTCCAGCAGAGTTGAGGTAGCCTGGAGCACCACGCTCTCGCTTGGCACAGGTGAGGAGGCGTTGAAAAGCAGCCGGCTGGTGACCACCGCAGACGTCGATCTGTAAGCAGAGCCATTTTTCAGTTGCATTGCAAGGCAGAGCAATTTCTCTCCTTCTTTATTTTTCTTCCTCTTTTCAAAAACAGGCCAATGAATGAAGCTCTTTACACACGTACATGACTGCGGGACCTGAGGTGGTGGTGACGGGAGCAAAGGTGGTTGCCGTCTGACCTGCAAGCACAAAAAATTACAGCTTGGTGACTGGGATGAAGTGTCCTAGCAGCCCAAGAGAAGGTATCCCTTGTGACCTGAGCGTTCAAGGCCCAGCAAACGCTTTGAGGGGCTGAGCGAGGAATAAGCAGCACGCCAACATGATGGGCCAATGTCAAGAGCAACTTACTGATTCTCCTAAGTTCATTCAAGAAGCTGACGGGTTGTTTGGCATCCTGCTCTTGGAAAACATACTCCATGCTCCCCTCAATCTGGGCTGCAGCACTCCTGCAAAAGAGGCCATCCTTTAAGATACCAACCCAGGTCCATCCAAGAAGCACTTCTTCAGATGAAGAAGCTGAGGACAAGCATGTAAAAATGGCAGTGGCAACACTGCATCTCGCTACAAATACGGCGCTCTCCATGCACTTACGTGAAGTTAGAGCTCTGCGGCTCAAACGCTGGCTGGTCGGGCTCGTTCAGCAGAAGGTTGAGCTGCATGGGAAAAGGGAAGAGCTTAGTCAAACTGGGGCTGGCAGAAACAGACTTGACTCTGGGCTGCCTCATAAGAGGTGGCAGAGTGGACTCACCGCGTTGTTGATGGAGCTTTGTATTTGGGGGTAGGTGTCGTTCCTCAGATCGGGGCTGGCGGGCACGCTCAGGTTGCTGATGGCGAATGTGAAGGTGACGGCGTAGGAGGTGTCTGACAGTTCTGTGGAGCAAAGGAATGGTGTCTTTAAATGGTTGGGTGAACGAGAGTCAATTCTCCCAGGGACCACATGGCGTGAGCGGGCCAATGAGGTGCGTGGAATGGGAGAGCAAGACTTACTCAGGTAGGTGACATTCAGCACTCTCACGGTCCCATTGAGGCTGGAGAGTCGAGAGTCCAGCAGAGTTGAGGTAGCCTGGAGCACCACGCTCTCGCTTGGCACAGGTGAGGAGGCGTTGAAAAGCAGCCGGCTGGTGACCACCGCAGACGTCGATCTGTAAACAGAGCCATTTTTCAGTTGCATTGCAAGGCAGAGCAATTTCTCTCCTTCTTTATTTTTCTTCCTCTTTTCAAAAACAGGCCAATGAATGAAGCTCTTTACACACGTACATGACTGCGGGACCTGAGGTGGTGGTGACGGGAGCAAAGGTGGTTGCCGTCTGACCTGCAAGCACAAAAAATTACAGCTTGGTGACTGGGATGAAGTGTCCTAGCAGCCCAAGAGAAGGTATCCCTTGTGACCTGAGCGTTCAAGGCCCAGCAAACGCTTTGAGGGGCTGAGCGAGGAATAAGCAGCACGCCAACATGATGGGCCAATGTCAAGAGCAACTTACTGATTCTCCTAAGTTCATTCAAGAAGCTGACGGGTTGTTTGGCATCCTGCTCTTGGAAAACATACTCCATGCTCCCCTCAATCTGGGCTGCAGCACTCCTGCAAAAGAAGCCATCCTTTAAGATACCAACCCAGGTCCATCCAAGAAGCACTTCTTCAGATGAAGAAGCTGAGGACAAGCATGTAAAAATGGCAGTGGCAACACTGCATCTCACTACAAATACGGCGCTCTCCATGCACTTACGTGAAGTTAGAGCTCTGCGGCTCAAACGCTGGCTGGTCGGGCTCGTTCAGCAGAAGGTTGAGCTGCATGGGAAAAGGGAAGAGCTTAGTCAAACTGGGGCTGGCAGAAACAGACTTGACTCTGGGCTGCCTCATAAGAGGTGGCAAAGTGGACTCACCGCGTTGTCGATGGAGCTTTGTATTTGGGGGTAGGTGTCGTTCCTCAGATCGGGGCTGGCGGGCACGCTCAGGTTGCTGATGGCGAATGTGAAGGTGACGGCGTAGGAGGTGTCTGACAGTTCTGTGGAGCAAAGGAATGTTGTCTTTAAATGGTTGGCTCAACAAGAGACAATTCTCCCAGGGACCACATGGCGTGAGCGGGCCAATGAGGTGCGTGGAATGGGAGAGCAAGACTTACTCAGGTAGGTGACATTCAGCACTCTCACGGTCCCATTGAGGCTGGAGAGTCGAGAGTCCAGCAGAGTTGAGGTAGCCTGGAGCACCACGCTCTCGCTTGGCACAGGTGAGGAGGCGTTGAAAAGCAGCCGGCTGGTGACCACCGCAGACGTCGATCTGTAAGCAGAGCCATTTTTCAGTTGCATTGCAAGGCAGAGCAATTTCTCTCCTTCTTTATTTTTCTTCCTCTTTTCAAAAACAGGCCAATGAATGAAGCTCTTTACACACGTACATGACTGCGGGACCTGAGGTGGTGGTGACGGGAGCAAAGGTGGTTGCCGTCTGACCTGCAAGCACAAAAAATTACAGCTTGGTGACTGGGATGAAGTGTCCTAGCAGCCCAAGAGAAGGTATCCCTTGTGACCTGAGCGTTCAAGGCCCAGCAAACGCTTTGAGGGGCTGAGCGAGGAATAAGCAGCACGCCAACATGATGGGCCAATGTCAAGAGCAACTTACTGATTCTCCTAAGTTCATTCAAGAAGCTGACGGGTTGTTTGGCATCCTGCTCTTGGAAAACATACTCCATGCTCCCCTCAATCTGGGCTGCAGCACTCCTGCAAAAGAAGCCATCCTTTAAGATACCAACCCAGGTCCATCCAAGAAGCACTTCTTCAGATGAAGAAGCTGAGGACAAGCATGTAAAAATGGCAGTGGCAACACTGCATCTCACTACAAATCTAGCCCTCTCCATGTACTTACGTGAAGTTAGAGCTCTGCGGCTCAAACGGTGGCTGGTCGGGCTCATTGAGCAGAAGGTTGAGCTGCATGCGAAAAGGGAAGAGCTTAGTCAAACTGGGGCTGGCAGAAACAGACTTGACTCTGGGCTGCCTCGTAAGAGGTGGCAAAGTGCACTCACCGCGCTGTTGATGGAGCTTTGTATTTGGGGGTAGGTGTCGTTCCTCAGATCGGGGCTGGCGGGCACGCTCAGGTTGCTGACGGCGAATGTGAAGGTGACGGCGTAGGAGGTGTCTGACAGTTCTGTTGAGCAAAGGAATGTTGTCTTTAAATGGTTGGCTCAACAAGAGACAGTTCTCCCAGGGACCACATGGCGTGAGCGGGCCAATGAGGTGCGTGGAATGGGAGAGCAAGACTTACTCAGGTAGGTGACATTCAGCACTCTCACGGTCCCATTGAGGCTGGAGAGTCGAGAGTCCAGCAGAGTTGAGGTAGCCTGGAGCACCACGCTCTCACTTGGCACAGGTGAGGAGGCGTTGAAAAGCAGCCGGCTGGTGACCACCGCAGACGTCGATCTGTAAACAGAGCCATTTTTCAGTTGCATTGCAAGGCAGAGCAATTTCTCTCCTTCTTTATTTTTCTTCCTCTTTTCAAAAACAGGCCAATGAATGAAGCTCTTTACACACGTACATGACTGCGGGACCTGAGGTGGTGGTGACGGGAGCAAAGGTGGTTGCCGTCTGACCTGCAAGCACAAAAAATTACAGCTTGGTGACTGGGATGAAGTGTCCTAGCAGCCCAAGAGAAGGTATCCCTTGTGACCTGAGCGTTCAAGGCCCAGCAAACGCTTTGAGGGGCTGAGCGAGGAATAAGCAGCACGCCAACATGATGGGCCAATGTCAAGAGCAACTTACTGATTCTCCTAAGTTCATTCAAGAAGCTGACGGGTTGTTTGGCATCCTGCTCTTGGAAAACATACTCCATGCTCCCCTCAATCTGGGCTGCAGCACTCCTGCAAAAGAAGCCATCCTTTAAGATACCAACCCAGGTCCATCCAAGAAGCACTTCTTCAGATGAAGAAGCTGAGGACAAGCATGTAAAAATGGCAGTGGCAACACTGCATCTCACTACAAATACGGCGCTCTCCATGCACTTACGTGAAGTTAGAGCTCTGCGGCTCAAACGCTGGCTGGTCGGGCTCGTTCAGCAGAAGGTTGAGCTGCGTGGGAAAAGGGAAGAGCTTAGTCAAACTGGGGCTGGCAGAAACAGACTTGACTCTGGGCTGCCTCGTAAGAGGTGGCAAAGTGCACTCACCGCGTTGTTGATGGAGCTTTGTATTTGGGGGTAGGTGTCGTTCCTCAGATCGGGGCTGGCGGGCACGCTCAGGTTGCTGACGGCGAATGTGAAGGTGACGGCGTAGGAGGTGTCTGACAGTTCTGTGGAGCAAAGGAATGTTGTCTTTAAATGGTTGGCTCAACAAGAGACAATTCTCCCAGGGACCACATGGCGTGAGCGGGCCAATGAGGTGCGTGGAATGGGAGAGCAAGACTTACTCAGGTAGGTGACATTCAGCACTCTCACGGTCCCATTGAGGCTGGAGAGTCGAGAGTCCAGCAGAGTTGAGGTAGCCTGGAGCACCACGCTCTCGCTTGGCACAGGTGAGGAGGCGTTGAAAAGCAGCCGGCTGGTGACCACCGCAGACGTCGATCTGTAAACAGAGCCATTTTTCAGTTGCATTGCAAGGCAGAGCAATTTCTCTCCTTCTTTATTTTTCTTCCTCTTTTCAAAAACAGGCCAATGAATGAAGCTCTTTACACACGTACATGACTGCGGGACCTGAGGTGGTGGTGACGGGAGCAAAGGTGGTTGCCGTCTGACCTGCAAGCACAAAAAATTACAGCTTGGTGACTGGGATGAAGTGTCCTAGCAGCCCAAAAGAAGATATCCCTTGTGACCTGAGCGTTCAAGGCCCAGCAAACGCTTTGAGGGGCTGAGCGAGGAATAAGCAGCACGCCAACATGATGGGCCAATGTCAAGAGCAACTTACTGATTCTCCTAAGTTCATTCAAGAAGCTGACGGGTTGTTTGGCATCCTGCTCTTGGAAAACATACTCCATGCTCCCCTCAATCTGGGCTGCAGCACTCCTGCAAAAGAAGCCATCCTTTAAGATACCAACCCAGGTCCATCCAAGAAGCACTTCTTCAGATGAAGAAGCTGAGGACAAGCATGTAAAAATGGCAGTGGCAACACTGCATCTCACTACAAATACGGCGCTCTCCATGCACTTACGTGAAGTTAGAGCTCTGCGGCGCAAACGCTGGCTGGTCGGGCTCGTTCAGCAGAAGGTTGAGCTGCATGGGAAAAGGGAAGAGCTTAGTCAAACTGGGGCTGGAAGAAACAGACTTGACTCTGGGCTGCCTCATAAGAGGTGGCAAAGTGGACTCACCGCGTTGTTGATGGAGCTTTGTATTTGGGGGTAGGTGTCGTTCCTCAGATCGGGGCTGGCGGGCACGCTCAGGTTGCTGATGGCGAATGTGAAGGTGACGGCGTAGGAGGTGTCTGACAGTTCTGTGGAGCAAAGGAATGGTGTCTTTAAATGGTTGGCTCAACAAGAGACAATTCTCCCAGGGACCACATGGCGTGAGCGGGCCAATGAGGTGCGTGGAATGGGAGAGCAAGACTTACTCAGGTAGGTGACATTCAGCACTCTCACGGTCCCATTGAGGCTGGAGAGTCGAGAGTCCAGCAGAGTTGAGGTAGCCTGGAGCACCACGCTCTCGCTTGGCACAGGTGAGGAGGCGTTGAAAAGCAGCCGGCTGGTGACCACCGCAGACGTCGATCTGTAAACAGAGCCATTTTTCAGTTGCATTGCAAGGCAGAGCAATTTCTCTCCTTCTTTATTTTTCTTCCTCTTTTCAAAAACAGGCCAATGAATGAAGCTCTTTACACACGTACATGACTGCGGGACCTGAGGTGGTGGTGACGGGAGCAAAGGTGGTTGCCGTCTGACCTGCAAGCACAAAAAATTACAGCTTGGTGACTGGGATGAAGTGTCCTAGCAGCCCAAGAGAAGGTATCCCTTGTGACCTGAGCGTTCAAAGGCCCAGCAAACGCTTTGAGGGGCTGAGCGAGGAATAAGCAGCACGCCAACATGATGGGCCAATGTCAAGAGCAACTTACTGATTCTCCTAAGTTCATTCAAGAAGCTGACGGGTTGTTTGGCATCCTGCTCTTGGAAAACATACTCCATGCTCCCCTCAATCTGGGCTGCAGCACTCCTGCAAAAGAAGCCATCCTTTAAGATACCAACCCAGGTCCATCCAAGAAGCACTTCTTCAGATGAAGAAGCTGAGGACAAGCATGTAAAAATGGCAGTGGCAACACTGCATCTCACTACAAATACGGCGCTCCCCATGCACTTACGTGAAGTTAGAGCTCTGCAGCTCAAACGCTGGCTGGTCGGGCTCGTTCAGCAGAAGGTTGAGCTGCATGGGAAAAGGGAAGAGCTTAGTCAAACTGGGGCTGGCAGAAACAGACTTGACTCTGGGCTGCCTCATTTAGAGGTGGCAAAGTGGACTCACCGCGTTGTTGATGGAGCTTTGTATTTGGGGGTAGGTGTCGTTCCTCAGATCGGGGCTGGCGGGCACGCTCAGGTTGCTGATGGCGAATGTGAAGGTGACGGCGTAGGAGGTGTCTGACAGTTCTGTTGAGCAAAGGAATGTTGTCTTTAAATGGTTGGCTCAACAAGAGACAATTCTCCCAGGGACCACATGGCGTGAGCGGGCCAATGAGGTGCGTGGAATGGGAGAGCAAGACTTACTCAGGTAGGTGACATTCAGCACTCTCACGGTCCCATTGAGGCTGGAGAGTCGAGAGTCCAGCAGAGTTGAGGTAGCCTGGAGCACCACGCTCTCGCTTGGCACAGGTGAGGAGGCGTTGAAAAGCAGCCGGCTGGTGACCACCGCAGACGTCGATCTGTAAACAGAGCCATTTTTCAGTTGCATTGCAAGGCAGAGCAATTTCTCTCCTTCTTTATTTTTCTTCCTCTTTTCAAAAACAGGCCAATGAATGAAGCTCTTTACACACGTACATGACTGCGGGACCTGAGGTGGTGGTGACGGGAGCAAAGGTGGTTGCCGTCTGACCTGCAAGCACAAAAAATTACAGCTTGGTGACTGGGATGAAGTGTCCTAGCAGCCCAAAAGAAGATATCCCTTGTGACCTGAGCGTTCAAGGCCCAGCAAACGCTTTGAGGGGCTGAGCGAGGAATAAGCAGCACGCCAACATGATGGGCCAATGTCAAGAGCAACTTACTGATTCTCCTAAGTTCATTCAAGAAGCTGACGGGTTGTTTGGCATCCTGCTCTTGGAAAACATACTCCATGCTCCCCTCAATCTGGGCTGCAGCACTCCTGCAAAAGAAGCCATCCTTTCAGATACCAACCCAGGTCCATCCAAGAAGCACTTCTTCAGATGAAGAAGCTGAGGACAAGCATGTAAAAATGGCAGTGGCAACACTGCATCTCACTACAAATACGGCGCTCTCCATGCACTTACGTGAAGTTAGAGCTCTGCGGCTCAAACGCTGGCTGGTCGGGCTCGTTCAGCAGAAGGTTGAGCTGCATGGGAAAAGGGAAGAGCTTAGTCAAACTGGGGCTGGCAGAAACAGACTTGACTCTGGGCTGCCTCATTTAGAGGTGGCAAAGTGGACTCACCGCGTTGTCGATGGAGCTTTGTATTTGGGGGTAGGTGTCGTTCCTCAGATCGGGGCTGGCGGGCACGCTCAGGTTGCTGATGGCGAATGTGAAGGTGACGGCGTAGGAGGTGTCTGACAGTTCTGTGGAGCAAAGGAATGTTGTCTTTAAATGGTTGGCTCAACAAGAGACAATTCTCCCAGGGACCACATGGCGTGAGCGGGCCAATGAGGTGTGTGGAATGGGAGAGCAAGACTTACTCAGGTAGGTGACATTCAGCACTCTCACGGTCCCATTGAGGCTGGAGAGTCGAGAGTCCAGCAGAGTTGAGGTAGCCTGGAGCACCACGCTCTCGCTTGGCACAGGTGAGGAGGCGTTGAAAAGCAGCCGGCTGGTGACCACCGCAGACGTCGATCTGTAAACAGAGCCATTTTTCAGTTGCATTGCAAGGCAGAGCAATTTCTCTCCTTCTTTATTTTTCTTCCTCTTTTCAAAAACAGGCCAATGAATGAAGCTCTTTACACACGTACATGACTGCGGGACCTGAGGTGGTGGTGACGGGAGCAAAGGTGGTTGCCGTCTGACCTGCAAGCACAAAAAATTACAGCTTGGTGACTGGGATGAAGTGTCCTAGCAGCCCAAGAGAAGGTATCCCTTGTGACCTGAGCGTTCAAGGCCCAGCAAACGCTTTGAGGGGCTGAGCGAGGAATAAGCAGCACGCCAACATGATGGGCCAATGTCAAGAGCAACTTACTGATTCTCCTAAGTTCATTCAAGAAGCTGACGGGTTGTTTGGCATCCTGCTCTTGGAAAACATACTCCATGCTCCCCTCAATCTGGGCTGCAGCACTCCTGCAAAAGAAGCCATCCTTTCAGATACCAACTCAGATCCATCCAAGAAGCACTTCTTCAGATGAAGAAGCTGAGGACAAGCATGTAAAAATGGCAGTGGCAACACTGCATCTCACTACAAATACGGCGCTCCCCATGCACTTACGTGAAGTTAGAGCTCTGCGGCTCAAACGCTGGCTGGTCGGGCTCGTTCAGCAGAAGGTTGAGCTGCATGGGAAAAGGGAAGAGCTTAGTCAAACTGGGGCTGGCAGAAACAGACTTGACTCTGGGCTGCCTCATTTAGAGGTGGCAAAGTGGACTCACCGCGTTGTTGATGGAGCTTTGTATTTGGGGGTAGGTGTCGTTCCTCAGATCGGGGCTGGCGGGCACGCTCAGGTTGCTGATGGCGAATGTGAAGGTGACGGCGTAGGAGGTGTCTGACAGTTCTGTGGAGCAAAGGAATGGTGTCTTTAAATGGTTGGCTCAACAAGAGACAATTCTCCCAGGGACCACATGGCGTGAGCGGGCCAATGAGGTGCGTGGAATGGGAGAGCAAGACTTACTCAGGTAGGTGACATTCAGCACTCTCACGGTCCCATTGAGGCTGGAGAGTCGAGAGTCCAGCAGAGTTGAGGTAGCCTGGAGCACCACGCTCTCGCTTGGCACAGGTGAGGAGGCGTTGAAAAGCAGCCGGCTGGTGACCACCGCAGACGTCGATCTGTAAACAGAGCCATTTTTCAGTTGCATTGCAAGGCAGAGCAATTTCTCTCCTTCTTTATTTTTCTTCCTCTTTTCAAAAACAGGCCAATGAATGAAGCTCTTTACACACGTACATGACTGCGGGACCTGAGGTGGTGGTGACGGGAGCAAAGGTGGTTGCCGTCTGACCTGCAAGCACAAAAAATTACAGCTTGGTGACTGGGATGAAGTGTCCTAGCAGCCCAAGAGAAGGTATCCCTTGTGACCTGAGCGTTCAAGGCCCAGCAAACGCTTTGAGGGGCTGAGCGAGGAATAAGCAGCACGCCAACATGATGGGCCAATGTCAAGAGCAACTTACTGATTCTCCTAATTTCATTCAAGAAGCTGACGGGTTGTTTGGCATCCTGCTCTTGGAAAACATACTCCATGCTCCCCTCAATCTGGGCTGCAGCACTCCTGCAAAAGAAGCCATCCTTTAAGATACCAACCCAGGTCCATCCAAGAAGCACTTCTTCAGATGGAGAAGCTGAGGACAAGCATGTAAAAATGGCAGTGGCAACACTGCATCTCACTACAAATACGGCGCTCCCCATGCACTTACGTGAAGTTAGAGCTCTGCGGCTCAAACGCTGGCTGGTCGGGCTCGTTCAGCAGAAGGTTGAGCTGCATGGGAAAAGGGAAGAGCTTAGTCAAACTGGGGCTGGCAGAAACAGACTTGACTCTGGGCTGCCTCATTTAGAGGTGGCAAAGTGGACTCACCGCGTTGTTGATGGAGCTTTGTATTTGGGGGTAGGTGTCGTTCCTCAGATCGGGGCTGGCGGGCACGCTCAGGTTGCTGATGGCGAATGTGAAGGTGACGGCGTAGGAGGTGTCTGACAGTTCTGTGGAGCAAAGGAATGTTGTCTTTAAATGGTTGGCTCAACAAGAGACAATTCTCCCAGGGACCACATGGCGTGAGCGGGCCAATGAGGTGTGTGGAATGGGAGAGCAAGACTTACTCAGGTAGGTGACATTCAGCACTCTCACGGTCCCATTGAGGCTGGAGAGTCGAGAGTCCAGCAGAGTTGAGGTAGCCTGGAGCACCACGCTCTCGCTTGGCACAGGTGAGGAGGCGTTGAAAAGCAGCCGGCTGGTGACCACCGCAGACGTCGATCTGTAAACAGAGCCATTTTTCAGTTGCATTGCAAGGCAGAGCAATTTCTCTCCTTCTTTATTTTTCTTCCTCTTTTCAAAAACAGGCCAATGAATGAAGCTCTTTACACACGTACATGACTGCGGGACCTGAGGTGGTGGTGACGGGAGCAAAGGTGGTTGCCGTCTGACCTGCAAGCACAAAAAATTACAGCTTGGTGACTGGGATGAAGTGTCCTAGCAGCCCAAGAGAAGGTATCCCTTGTGACCTGAGCGTTCAAGGCCCAGCAAACGCTTTGAGGGGCTGAGCGAGGAATAAGCAGCACGCCAACATGATGGGCCAATGTCAAGAGCAACTTACTGATTCTCCTAAGTTCATTCAAGAAGCTGACGGGTTGTTTGGCATCCTGCTCTTGGAAAACATACTCCATGCTCCCCTCAATCTGGGCTGCAGCACTCCTGCAAAAGAAGCCATCCTTTAAGATACCAACCCAGGTCCATCCAAGAAGCACTTCTTCAGATGAAGAAGCTGAGGACAAGCATGTAAAAATGGCAGTGGCAACACTGCATCTCACTACAAATACGGCGCTCTCCATGCACTTACGTGAAGTTAGAGCTCTGCGGCTCAAACGCTGGCTGGTCGGGCTCGTTCAGCAGAAGGTTGAGCTGCATGGGAAAAGGGAAGAGCTTAGTCAAACTGGGGCTGGCAGAAACAGACTTGACTCTGGGCTGCCTCATTTAGAGGTGGCAAAGTGGACTCACCGCGTTGTCGATGGAGCTTTGTATTTGGGGGTAGGTGTCGTTCCTCAGATCGGGGCTGGCGGGCACGCTCAGGTTGCTGATGGCGAATGTGAAGGTGACGGCGTAGGAGGTGTCTGACAGTTCTGTGGAGCAAAGGAATGTTGTCTTTAAATGGTTGGCTCAACAAGAGACAATTCTCCCAGGGACCACATGGCGTGAGCGGGCCAATGAGGTGCGTGGAATGGGAGAGCAAGACTTACTCAGGTAGGTGACATTCAGCACTCTCACGGTCCCATTGAGGCTGGAGAGTCGAGAGTCCAGCAGAGTTGAGGTAGCCTGGAGCACCACGCTCTCGCTTGGCACAGGTGAGGAGGCGTTGAAAAGCAGCCGGCTGGTGACCACCGCAGACGTCGATCTGTAAACAGAGCCATTTTTCAGTTGCATTGCAAGGCAGAGCAATTTCTCTCCTTCTTTATTTTTCTTCCTCTTTTCAAAAACAGGCCAATGAATGAAGCTCTTTACACACGTACATGACTGCGGGACCTGAGGTGGTGGTGACGGGAGCAAAGGTGGTTGCCGTCTGACCTGCAAGCACAAAAAATTACAGCTTGGTGACTGGGATGAAGTGTCCTAGCAGCCCAAGAGAAGGTATCCCTTGTGACCTGAGCGTTCAAGGCCCAGCAAACGCTTTGAGGGGCTGAGCGAGGAATAAGCAGCACGCCAACATGATGGGCCAATGTCAAGAGCAACTTACTGATTCTCCTAAGTTCATTCAAGAAGCTGACGGGTTGTTTGGCATCCTGCTCTTGGAAAACATACTCCATGCTCCCCTCAATCTGGGCTGCAGCACTCCTGCAAAAGAAGCCATCCTTTAAGATACCAACCCAGGTCCATCCAAGAAGCACTTCTTCAGATGAAGAAGCTGAGGACAAGCATGTAAAAATGGCAGTGGCAACACTGCATCTCACTACAAATACGGCGCTCCCCATGCACTTACGTGAAGTTAGAGCTCTGCGGTTCAAACGCTGGCTGGTCGGGCTCGTTCAGCAGAAGGTTGAGCTGCATGGGAAAAGGGAAGAGCTTAGTCAAACTGGGGCTGGCAGAAACAGACTTGACTCTGGGCTGCCTCATTTAGAGGTGGCAAAGTGGACTCACCGCGTTGTTGATGGAGCTTTGTATTTGGGGGTAGGTGTCGTTCCTCAGATCGGGGCTGGCGGGCACGCTCAGGTTGCTGATGGCGAATGTGAAGGTGACGGCGTAGGAGGTGTCTGACAGTTCTGTGGAGCAAAGGAATGTTGTCTTTAAATGGTTGGCTCAACAAGAGTCAATTCTCCCAGGGACCACATGGCGTGAGCGGGCCAATGAGGTGCGTGGAATGGGAGAGCAAGACTTACTCAGGTAGGTGACATTCAGCACTCTCACGGTCCCATTGAGGCTGGAGAGTCGAGAGTCCAGCAGAGTTGAGGTAGCCTGGAGCACCACGCTCTCGCTTGGCACAGGTGAGGAGGCGTTGAAAAGCAGCCGGCTGGTGACCACCGCAGACGTCGATCTGTAAACAGAGCCATTTTTCAGTTGCATTGCAAGGCAGAGCAATTTCTCTCCTTCTTTATTTTTCTTCCTCTTTTCAAAAACAGGCCAATGAATGAAGCTCTTTACACACGTACATGACTGCGGGACCTGAGGTGGTGGTGACGGGAGCAAAGGTGGTTGCCGTCTGACCTGCAAGCACAAAAAATTACAGCTTGGTGACTGGGATGAAGTGTCCTAGCAGCCCAAGAGAAGGTATCCCTTGTGACCTGAGCGTTCAAGGCCCAGCAAACGCTTTGAGGGGCTGAGCGAGGAATAAGCAGCACGCCAACATGATGGGCCAATGTCAAGAGCAACTTACTGATTCTCCTAAGTTCATTCAAGAAGCTGACGGGTTGTTTGGCATCCTGCTCTTGGAAAACATACTCCATGCTCCCCTCAATCTGGGCTGCAGCACTCCTGCAAAAGAAGCCATCCTTTCAGATACCAACTCAGATCCATCCAAGAAGCACTTCTTCAGATGAAGAAGCTGAGGACAAGCATGTAAAAATGGCAGTGGCAACACTGCATCTCACTACAAATACGGCGCTCCCCATGCACTTACGTGAAGTTAGAGCTCTGCGGCTCAAACGCTGGCTGGTCGGGCTCGTTCAGCAGAAGGTTGAGCTGCATGGGAAAAGGGAAGAGCTTAGTCAAACTGGGGCTGGCAGAAACAGACTTGACTCTGGGCTGCCTCATTTAGAGGTGGCAAAGTGGACTCACCGCGTTGTTGATGGAGCTTTGTATTTGGGGGTAGGTGTCGTTCCTCAGATCGGGGCTGGCGGGCACGCTCAGGTTGCTGATGGCGAATGTGAAGGTGACGGCGTAGGAGGTGTCTGACAGTTCTGTGGAGCAAAGGAATGTTGTCTTTAAATGGTTGGCTCAACAAGAGACAATTCTCCCAGGGACCACATGGCGTGAGCGGGCCAATGAGGTGCGTGGAATGGGAGAGCAAGACTTACTCAGGTAGGTGACATTCAGCACTCTCACGGTCCCATTGAGGCTGGAGAGTCGAGAGTCCAGCAGAGTTGAGGTAGCCTGGAGCACCACGCTCTCGCTTGGCACAGGTGAGGAGGCGTTGAAAAGCAGCCGGCTGGTGACCACCGCAGACGTCGATCTGTAAGCAGAGCCATTTTTCAGTTGCATTGCAAGGCAGAGCAATTTCTCTCCTTCTTTATTTTTCTTCCTCTTTTCAAAAACAGGCCAATGAATGAAGCTCTTTACACACGTACATGACTGCGGGACCTGAGGTGGTGGTGACGGGAGCAAAGGTGGTTGCCGTCTGACCTGCAAGCACAAAAAATTACAGCTTGGTGACTGGGATGAAGTGTCCTAGCAGCCCAAGAGAAGGTATCCCTTGTGACCTGAGCGTTCAAGGCCCAGCAAACGCTTTGAGGGGCTGAGCGAGGAATAAGCAGCACGCCAACATGATGGGCCAATGTCAAGAGCAACTTACTGATTCTCCTAATTTCATTCAAGAAGCTGACGGGTTGTTTGGCATCCTGCTCTTGGAAAACATACTCCATGCTCCCCTCAATCTGGGCTGCAGCACTCCTGCAAAAGAAGCCATCCTTTAAGATACCAACCCAGGTCCATCCAAGAAGCACTTCTTCAGATGGAGAAGCTGAGGACAAGCATGTAAAAATGGCAGTGGCAACACTGCATCTCACTACAAATACGGCGCTCCCCATGCACTTACGTGAAGTTAGAGCTCTGCGGCTCAAACGCTGGCTGGTCGGGCTCGTTCAGCAGAAGGTTGAGCTGCATGGGAAAAGGGAAGAGCTTAGTCAAACTGGGGCTGGCAGAAACAGACTTGACTCTGGGCTGCCTCATTAGAGGTGGCAAAGTGGACTCACCGCGTTGTTGATGGAGCTTTGTATTTGGGGGTAGGTGTCGTTCCTCAGATCGGGGCTGGCGGGCACGCTCAGGTTGCTGATGGCGAATGTGAAGGTGACGGCGTAGGAGGTGTCTGACAGTTCTGTGGAGCAAAGGAATGTTGTCTTTAAATGGTTGGCTCAACAAGAGACAATTCTCCCAGGGACCACATGGCGTGAGCGGGCCAATGAGGTGTGTGGAATGGGAGAGCAAGACTTACTCAGGTAGGTGACATTCAGCACTCTCACGGTCCCATTGAGGCTGGAGAGTCGAGAGTCCAGCAGAGTTGAGGTAGCCTGGAGCACCACGCTCTCGCTTGGCACAGGTGAGGAGGCGTTGAAAAGCAGCCGGCTGGTGACCACCGCAGACGTCGATCTGTAAACAGAGCCATTTTTCAGTTGCATTGCAAGGCAGAGCAATTTCTCTCCTTCTTTATTTTTCTTCCTCTTTTCAAAAACAGGCCAATGAATGAAGCTCTTTACACACGTACATGACTGCGGGACCTGAGGTGGTGGTGACGGGAGCAAAGGTGGTTGCCGTCTGACCTGCAAGCACAAAAAATTACAGCTTGGTGACTGGGATGAAGTGTCCTAGCAGCCCAAGAGAAGGTATCCCTTGTGACCTGAGCGTTCAAGGCCCAGCAAACGCTTTGAGGGGCTGAGCGAGGAATAAGCAGCACGCCAACATGATGGGCCAATGTCAAGAGCAACTTACTGATTCTCCTAAGTTCATTCAAGAAGCTGACGGGTTGTTTGGCATCCTGCTCTTGGAAAACATACTCCATGCTCCCCTCAATCTGGGCTGCAGCACTCCTGCAAAAGAAGCCATCCTTTAAGATACCAACCCAGGTCCATCCAAGAAGCACTTCTTCAGATGAAGAAGCTGAGGACAAGCATGTAAAAATGGCAGTGGCAACACTGCATCTCACTACAAATACGGCGCTCTCCATGCACTTACGTGAAGTTAGAGCTCTGCGGCTCAAACGCTGGCTGGTCGGGCTCGTTCAGCAGAAGGTTGAGCTGCATGGGAAAAGGGAAGAGCTTAGTCAAACTGGGGCTGGCAGAAACAGACTTGACTCTGGGCTGCCTCATTTAGAGGTGGCAAAGTGGACTCACCGCGTTGTCGATGGAGCTTTGTATTTGGGGGTAGGTGTCGTTCCTCAGATCGGGGCTGGCGGGCACGCTCAGGTTGCTGATGGCGAATGTGAAGGTGACGGCGTAGGAGGTGTCTGACAGTTCTGTGGAGCAAAGGAATGTTGTCTTTAAATGGTTGGCTCAACAAGAGACAATTCTCCCAGGGACCACATGGCGTGAGCGGGCCAATGAGGTGCGTGGAATGGGAGAGCAAGACTTACTCAGGTAGGTGACATTCAGCACTCTCACGGTCCCATTGAGGCTGGAGAGTCGAGAGTCCAGCAGAGTTGAGGTAGCCTGGAGCACCACGCTCTCGCTTGGCACAGGTGAGGAGGCGTTGAAAAGCAGCCGGCTGGTGACCACCGCAGACGTCGATCTGTAAACAGAGCCATTTTTCAGTTGCATTGCAAGGCAGAGCAATTTCTCTCCTTCTTTATTTTTCTTCCTCTTTTCAAAAACAGGCCAATGAATGAAGCTCTTTACACACGTACATGACTGCGGGACCTGAGGTGGTGGTGACGGGAGCAAAGGTGGTTGCCGTCTGACCTGCAAGCACAAAAAATTACAGCTTGGTGACTGGGATGAAGTGTCCTAGCAGCCCAAGAGAAGGTATCCCTTGTGACCTGAGCGTTCAAGGCCCAGCAAACGCTTTGAGGGGCTGAGCGAGGAATAAGCAGCACGCCAACATGATGGGCCAATGTCAAGAGCAACTTACTGATTCTCCTAAGTTCATTCAAGAAGCTGACGGGTTGTTTGGCATCCTGCTCTTGGAAAACATACTCCATGCTCCCCTCAATCTGGGCTGCAGCACTCCTGCAAAAGAAGCCATCCTTTAAGATACCAACCCAGGTCCATCCAAGAAGCACTTCTTCAGATGAAGAAGCTGAGGACAAGCATGTAAAAATGGCAGTGGCAACACTGCATCTCACTACAAATACGGCGCTCCCCATGCACTTACGTGAAGTTAGAGCTCTGCGGTTCAAACGCTGGCTGGTCGGGCTCGTTCAGCAGAAGGTTGAGCTGCATGGGAAAAGGGAAGAGCTTAGTCAAACTGGGGCTGGCAGAAACAGACTTGACTCTGGGCTGCCTCATTTAGAGGTGGCAAAGTGGACTCACCGCGTTGTTGATGGAGCTTTGTATTTGGGGGTAGGTGTCGTTCCTCAGATCGGGGCTGGCGGGCACGCTCAGGTTGCTGATGGCGAATGTGAAGGTGACGGCGTAGGAGGTGTCTGACAGTTCTGTGGAGCAAAGGAATGTTGTCTTTAAATGGTTGGCTCAACAAGAGACAATTCTCCCAGGGACCACATGGCGTGAGCGGGCCAATGAGGTGCGTGGAATGGGAGAGCAAGACTTACTCAGGTAGGTGACATTCAGCACTCTCACGGTCCCATTGAGGCTGGAGAGTCGAGAGTCCAGCAGAGTTGAGGTAGCCTGGAGCACCACGCTCTCGCTTGGCACAGGTGAGGAGGCGTTGAAAAGCAGCCGGCTGGTGACCACCGCAGACGTCGATCTGTAAACAGAGCCATTTTTCAGTTGCATTGCAAGGCAGAGCAATTTCTCTCCTTCTTTATTTTTCTTCCTCTTTTCAAAAACAGGCCAATGAATGAAGCTCTTTACACACGTACATGACTGCGGGACCTGAGGTGGTGGTGACGGGAGCAAAGGTGGTTGCCGTCTGACCTGCAAGCACAAAAAATTACAGCTTGGTGACTGGGATGAAGTGTCCTAGCAGCCCAAGAGAAGGTATCCCTTGTGACCTGAGCGTTCAAGGCCCAGCAAACGCTTTGAGGGGCTGAGCGAGGAATAAGCAGCACGCCAACATGATGGGCCAATGTCAAGAGCAACTTACTGATTCTCCTAAGTTCATTCAAGAAGCTGACGGGTTGTTTGGCATCCTGCTCTTGGAAAACATACTCCATGCTCCCCTCAATCTGGGCTGCAGCACTCCTGCAAAAGAGGCCATCCTTTAAGATACCAACCCAGGTCCATCCAAGAAGCACTTCTTCAGATGAAGAAGCTGAGGACAAGCATGTAAAAATGGCAGTGGCAACACTGCATCTCACTACAAATACGGCGCTCTCCATGCACTTACGTGAAGTTAGAGCTCTGCGGCTCAAACGCTGGCTGGTCGGGCTCGTTCAGCAGAAGGTTGAGCTGCATGGGAAAAGGGAAGAGCTTAGTCAAACTGGGGCTGGCAGAAACAGACTTGACTCTGGGCTGCCTCATAAGAGGTGGCAGAGTGGACTCACCGCGTTGTTGATGGAGCTTTGTATTTGGGGGTAGGTGTCGTTCCTCAGATCGGGGCTGGCGGGCACGCTCATGTTGCTGATGGCGAATGTGAAGGTGACGGCGTAGGAGGTGTCTGACAGTTCTGTGGAGCAAAGGAATGTTGTCTTTAAATGGTTGGCTCAACAAGAGACAATTCTCCCAGGGACCACATGGCGTGAGCGGGCCAATGAGGTGCGTGGAATGGGAGAGCAAGACTTACTCAGGTAGGTGACATTCAGCACTCTCACGGTCCCATTGAGGCTGGAGAGTCGAGAGTCCAGCAGAGTTGAGGTAGCCTGGAGCACCACGCTCTCGCTTGGCACAGGTGAGGAGGCGTTGAAAAGCAGCCGGCTGGTGACCACCGCAGACGTCGATCTGTAAGAAGAGCCATTTTTCAGTTGCATTGCAAGGCAGAGCAATTTCTCTCCTTCTTTATTTTTCTTCCTCTTTTCAAAAACAGGCCAATGAATGAAGCTCTTTACACACGTACATGACTGCGGGACCTGAGGTGGTGGTGACGGGAGCAAAGGTGGTTGCCGTCTGACCTGCAAGCACAAAAAATTACAGCTTGGTGACTGGGATGAAGTGTCCTAGCAGCCCAAGAGAAGGTATCCCTTGTGACCTGAGCGTTCAAGGCCCAGCAAACGCTTTGAGGGGCTGAGCGAGGAATAAGCAGCACGCCAACATGATGGGCCAATGTCAAGAGCAACTTACTGATTCTCCTAAGTTCATTCAAGAAGCTGACGGGTTGTTTGGCATCCTGCTCTTGGAAAACATACTCCATGCTCCCCTCAATCTGGGCTGCAGCACTCCTGCAAAAGAAGCCATCCTTTCAGATACCAACTCAGATCCATCCAAGAAGCACTTCTTCAGATGAAGAAGCTGAGGACAAGCATGTAAAAATGGCAGTGGCAACACTGCATCTCACTACAAATCTAGCCCTCTCCATGTACTTACGTGAAGTTAGAGCTCTGCGGCTCAAACGGTGGCTGGTCGGGCTCATTGAGCAGAAGGTTGAGCTGCATGCGAAAAGGGAAGAGCTTAGTCAAACTGGGGCTGGCAGAAACAGACTTGACTCTGGGCTGCCTCATAAGAGGTGGCAGAGTGGACTCACCGCGTTGTTGATGGAGCTTTGTATTTGGGGGTAGGTGTCGTTCCTCAGATCGGGGCTGGCGGGCACGCTCAGGTTGCTGATGGCGAATGTGAAGGTGACGGCGTAGGAGGTGTCTGACAGTTCTGTGGAGCAAAGGAATGTTGTCTTTAAATGGTTGGCTCAACAAGAGACAATTCTCCCAGGGACCACATGGCGTGAGCGGGCCAATGAGGTGCGTGGAATGGGAGAGCAAGACTTACTCAGGTAGGTGACATTCAGCACTCTCACGGTCCCATTGAGGCTGGAGAGTCGAGAGTCCAGCAGAGTTGAGGTAGCCTGGAGCACCACGCTCTCGCTTGGCACAGGTGAGGAGGCGTTGAAAAGCAGCCGGCTGGTGACCACCGCAGACGTCGATCTGTAAGCAGAGCCATTTTTCAGTTGCATTGCAAGGCAGAGCAATTTCTCTCCTTCTTTATTTTTCTTCCTCTTTTCAAAAACAGGCCAATGAATGAAGCTCTTTACACACGTACATGACTGCGGGACCTGAGGTGGTGGTGACGGGAGCAAAGGTGGTTGCCGTCTGACCTGCAAGCACAAAAAATTACAGCTTGGTGACTGGGATGAAGTGTCCTAGCAGCCCAAGAGAAGGTATCCCTTGTGACCTGAGCGTTCAAGGCCCAGCAAACGCTTTGAGGGGCTGAGCGAGGAATAAGCAGCACGCCAACATGATGGGCCAATGTCAAGAGCAACTTACTGATTCTCCTAAGTTCATTCAAGAAGCTGACGGGTTGTTTGGCATCCTGCTCTTGGAAAACATACTCCATGCTCCCCTCAATCTGGGCTGCAGCACTCCTGCAAAAGAAGCCATCCTTTCAGATACCAACTCAGATCCATCCAAGAAGCACTTCTTCAGATGAAGAAGCTGAGGACAAGCATGTAAAAATGGCAGTGGCAACACTGCATCTCACTACAAATACGGCGCTCTCCATGCACTTACGTGAAGTTAGAGCTCTGCGGCTCAAACGCTGGCTGGTCGGGCTCGTTCAGCAGAAGGTTGAGCTGCATGGGAAAAGGGAAGAGCTTAGTCAAACTGGGGCTGGCAGAAACAGACTTGACTCTGGGCTGCCTCATAAGAGGTGGCAGAGTGGACTCACCGCGTTGTTGATGGAGCTTTGTATTTGGGGGTAGGTGTCGTTCCTCAGATCGGGGCTGGCGGGCACGCTCAGGTTGCTGATGGCGAATGTGAAGGTGACGGCGTAGGAGGTGTCTGACAGTTCTGTGGAGCAAAGGAATGTTGTCTTTAAATGGTTGGCTCAACAAGAGACAATTCTCCCAGGGACCACATGGCGTGAGCGGGCCAATGAGGTGCGTGGAATGGGAGAGCAAGACTTACTCAGGTAGGTGACATTCAGCACTCTCACGGTCCCATTGAGGCTGGAGAGTCGAGAGTCCAGCAGAGTTGAGGTAGCCTGGAGCACCACGCTCTCGCTTGGCACAGGTGAGGAGGCGTTGAAAAGCAGCCGGCTGGTGACCACCGCAGACGTCGATCTGTAAGCAGAGCCATTTTTCAGTTGCATTGCAAGGCAGAGCAATTTCTCTCCTTCTTTATTTTTCTTCCTCTTTTCAAAAACAGGCCAATGAATGAAGCTCTTTACACACGTACATGACTGCGGGACCTGAGGTGGTGGTGACGGGAGCAAAGGTGGTTGCCGTCTGACCTGCAAGCACAAAAAATTACAGCTTGGTGACTGGGATGAAGTGTCCTAGCAGCCCAAGAGAAGGTATCCCTTGTGACCTGAGCGTTCAAGGCCCAGCAAACGCTTTGAGGGGCTGAGCGAGGAATAAGCAGCACGCCAACATGATGGGCCAACGTCAAGAGCAACTTACTGATTCTCCTAAGTTCATTCAAGAAGCTGACGGGTTGTTTGGCATCCTGCTCTTGGAAAACATACTCCATGCTCCCCTCAATCTGGGCTGCAGCACTCCTGCAAAAGAAGCCATCCTTTAAGATACCAACCCAGGTCCATCCAAGAAGCACTTCTTCAGATGAAGAAGCTGAGGACAAGCATGTAAAAATGGCAGTGGCAACACTGCATCTCACTACAAATCTAGCCCTCTCCATGTACTTACGTGAAGTTAGAGCTCTGCGGCTCAAACGGTGGCTGGTCGGGCTCATTCAGCAGAAGGTTGAGCTGCATGGGAAAAGGGAAGAGCTTAGTCAAACTGGGGCTGGCAGAAACAGACTTGACTCTGGGCTGCCTCATAAGAGGTGGCAAAGTGCACTCACCGCGCTGTTGATGGAGCTTTGTATTTGGGGGTAGGTGTCGTTCCTCAGATCGGGGCTGGCGGGCACGCTCAGGTTGCTGACGGCGAATGTGAAGGTGACGGCGTAGGAGGTGTCTGACAGTTCTGTGGAGCAAAGGAATGTTGTCTTTAAATGGTTGGCTCAACAAGAGACAATTCTCCCAGGGACCACATGGCGTGAGCGGGCCAATGAGGTGCGTGGAATGGGAGAGCAAGACTTACTCAGGTAGGTGACATTCAGCACTCTCACGGTCCCATTGAGGCTGGAGAGTCGAGAGTCCAGCAGAGTTGAGGTAGCCTGGAGCACCACGCTCTCGCTTGGCACAGGTGAGGAGGCGTTGAAAAGCAGCCGGCTGGTGACCACCGCAGACGTCGATCTGTAAACAGAGCCATTTTTCAGTTGCATTGCAAGGCAGAGCAATTTCTCTCCTTCTTTATTTTTCTTCCTCTTTTCAAAAACAGGCCAATGAATGAAGCTCTTTACACACGTACATGACTGCGGGACCTGAGGTGGTGGTGACGGGAGCAAAGGTGGTTGCCGTCTGACCTGCAAGCACAAAAAATTACAGCTTGGTGACTGGGATGAAGTGTCCTAGCAGCCCAAAAGAAGATATCCCTTGTGACCTGAGCGTTCAAGGCCCAGCAAACGCTTTGAGGGGCTGAGCGAGGAATAAGCAGCACGCCAACATGATGGGCCAATGTCAAGAGCAACTTACTGATTCTCCTAATTTCATTCAAGAAGCTGACGGGTTGTTTGGCATCCTGCTCTTGGAAAACATACTCCATGCTCCCCTCAATCTGGGCTGCAGCACTCCTGCAAAAGAAGCCATCCTTTAAGATACCAACCCAGGTCCATCCAAGAAGCACTTCTTCAGATGGAGAAGCTGAGGACAAGCATGTAAAAATGGCAGTGGCAACACTGCATCTCACTACAAATACGGCGCTCCCCATGCACTTACGTGAAGTTAGAGCTCTGCGGCTCAAACGCTGGCTGGTCGGGCTCGTTCAGCAGAAGGTTGAGCTGCATGGGAAAAGGGAAGAGCTTAGTCAAACTGGGGCTGGCAGAAACAGACTTGACTCTGGGCTGCCTCATTAGAGGTGGCAAAGTGGACTCACCGCGTTGTTGATGGAGCTTTGTATTTGGGGGTAGGTGTCGTTCCTCAGATCGGGGCTGGCGGGCACGCTCAGGTTGCTGATGGCGAATGTGAAGGTGACGGCGTAGGAGGTGTCTGACAGTTCTGTGGAGCAAAGGAATGTTGTCTTTAAATGGTTGGCTCAACAAGAGACAGTTCTCCCGGGGACCACATGGCGTGAGCGGGCCAATGAGGTGCGTGGAATGGGAGAGCAAGACTTACTCAGGTAGGTGACATTCAGCACTCTCACGGTCCCATTGAGGCTGGAGAGTCGAGAGTCCAGCAGAGTTGAGGTAGCCTGGAGCACCACGCTCTCGCTTGGCACAGGTGAGGAGGCGTTGAAAAGCAGCCGGCTGGTGACCACCGCAGACGTCGATCTGTAAGCAGAGCCATTTTTCAGTTGCATTGCAAGGCAGAGCAATTTCTCTCCTTCTTTATTTTTCTTCCTCTTTTCAAAAACAGGCCAATGAATGAAGCTCTTTACACACGTACATGACTGCGGGACCTGAGGTGGTGGTGACGGGAGCAAAGGTGGTTGCCGTCTGACCTGCAAGCACAAAAAATTACAGCTTGGTGACTGGGATGAAGTGTCCTAGCAGCCCAAGAGAAGGTATCCCTTGTGACCTGAGCGTTCAAGGCCCAGCAAACGCTTTGAGGGGCTGAGCGAGGAATAAGCAGCACGCCAACATGATGGGCCAACGTCAAGAGCAACTTACTGATTCTCCTAAGTTCATTCAAGAAGCTGACGGGTTGTTTGGCATCCTGCTCTTGGAAAACATACTCCATGCTCCCCTCAATCTGGGCTGCAGCACTCCTGCAAAAGAAGCCATCCTTTAAGATACCAACCCAGGTCCATCCAAGAAGCACTTCTTCAGATGAAGAAGCTGAGGACAAGCATGTAAAAATGGCAGTGGCAACACTGCATCTCACTACAAATACGGCGCTCTCCATGCACTTACGTGAAGTTAGAGCTCTGCGGCTCAAACGCTGGCTGGTCGGGCTCGTTCAGCAGAAGGTTGAGCTGCATGGGAAAAGGGAAGAGCTTAGTCAAACTGGGGCTGGCAGAAACAGACTTGACTCTGGGCTGCCTCATTTAGAGGTGGCAAAGTGGACTCACCGCGTTGTCGATGGAGCTTTGTATTTGGGGGTAGGTGTCGTTCCTCAGATCGGGGCTGGCGGGCACGCTCAGGTTGCTGATGGCGAATGTGAAGGTGACGGCGTAGGAGGTGTCTGACAGTTCTGTGGAGCAAAGGAATGTTGTCTTTAAATGGTTGGCTCAACAAGAGACAATTCTCCCAGGGGCCACATGGCGTGAGCGGGCCAATGAGGTGCGTGGAATGGGAGAGCAAGACTTACTCAGGTAGGTGACATTCAGCACTCTCACGGTCCCATTGAGGCTGGAGAGTCGAGAGTCCAGCAGAGTTGAGGTAGCCTGGAGCACCACGCTCTCGCTTGGCACAGGTGAGGAGGCGTTGAAAAGCAGCCGGCTGGTGACCACCGCAGACGTCGATCTGTAAGCAGAGCCATTTTTCAGTTGCATTGCAAGGCAGAGCAATTTCTCTCCTTCTTTATTTTTCTTCCTCTTTTCAAAAACAGGCCAATGAATGAAGCTCTTTACACACGTACATGACTGCGGGACCTGAGGTGGTGGTGACGGGAGCAAAGGTGGTTGCCGTCTGACCTGCAAGCACAAAAAATTACAGCTTGGTGACTGGGATGAAGTGTCCTAGCAGCCCAAGAGAAGGTATCCCTTGTGACCTGAGCGTTCAAGGCCCAGCAAACGCTTTGAGGGGCTGAGCGAGGAATAAGCAGCACGCCAACATGATGGGCCAATGTCAAGAGCAACTTACTGATTCTCCTAAGTTCATTCAAGAAGCTGACGGGTTGTTTGGCATCCTGCTCTTGGAAAACATACTCCATGCTCCCCTCAATCTGGGCTGCAGCACTCCTGCAAAAGAAGCCATCCTTTCAGATACCAACTCAGATCCATCCAAGAAGCACTTCTTCAGATGAAGAAGCTGAGGACAAGCATGTAAAAATGGCAGTGGCAACACTGCATCTCACTACAAATCTAGCCCTCTCCATGTACTTACGTGAAGTTAGAGCTCTGCGGCTCAAACGGTGGCTGGTCGGGCTCATTGAGCAGAAGGTTGAGCTGCATGGGAAAAGGGAAGAGCTTAGTCAAACTGGGGCTGGCAGAAACAGACTTGACTCTGGGCTGCCTCATAAGAGGTGGCAAAGTGGACTCACCGCGTTGTCGATGGAGCTTTGTATTTGGGGGTAGGTGTCGTTCCTCAGATCGGGGCTGGCGGGCACGCTCAGGTTGCTGATGGCGAATGTGAAGGTGACGGCGTAGGAGGTGTCTGACAGTTCTGTGGAGCAAAGGAATGTTGTCTTTAAATGGTTGGCTCAACAAGAGACAATTCTCCCAGGGACCACATGGCGTGAGCGGGCCAATGAGGTGCGTGGAATGGGAGAGCAAGACTTACTCAGGTAGGTGACATTCAGCACTCTCACGGTCCCATTGAGGCTGGAGAGTCGAGAGTCCAGCAGAGTTGAGGTAGCCTGGAGCACCACGCTCTCGCTTGGCACAGGTGAGGAGGCGTTGAAAAGCAGCCGGCTGGTGACCACCGCAGACGTCGATCTGTAAACAGAGCCATTTTTCAGTTGCATTGCAAGGCAGAGCAATTTCTCTCCTTCTTTATTTTTCTTCCTCTTTTCAAAAACAGGCCAATGAATGAAGCTCTTTACACACGTACATGACTGCGGGACCTGAGGTGGTGGTGACGGGAGCAAAGGTGGTTGCCGTCTGACCTGCAAGCACAAAAAATTACAGCTTGGTGACTGGGATGAAGTGTCCTAGCAGCCCAAGAGAAGGTATCCCTTGTGACCTGAGCGTTCAAGGCCCAGCAAACGCTTTGAGGGGCTGAGCGAGGAATAAGCAGCACGCCAACATGATGGGCCAATGTCAAGAGCAACTTACTGATTCTCCTAAGTTCATTCAAGAAGCTGACGGGTTGTTTGGCATCCTGCTCTTGGAAAACATACTCCATGCTCCCCTCAATCTGGGCTGCAGCACTCCTGCAAAAGAAGCCATCCTTTAAGATACCAACCCAGGTCCATCCAAGAAGCACTTCTTCAGATGAAGAAGCTGAGGACAAGCATGTAAAAATGGCAGTGGCAACACTGCATCTCACTACAAATACGGCGCTCCCCATGCACTTACGTGAAGTTAGAGCTCTGCAGCTCAAACGCTGGCTGGTCGGGCTCGTTCAGCAGAAGGTTGAGCTGCATGGGAAAAGGGAAGAGCTTAGTCAAACTGGGGCTGGCAGAAACAGACTTGACTCTGGGCTGCCTCATTAGAGGTGGCAAAGTGGACTCACCGCGTTGTTGATGGAGCTTTGTATTTGGGGGTAGGTGTCGTTCCTCAGATCGGGGCTGGCGGGCACGCTCAGGTTGCTGATGGCGAATGTGAAGGTGACGGCGTAGGAGGTGTCTGACAGTTCTGTGGAGCAAAGGAATGTTGTCTTTAAATGGTTGGCTCAACAAGAGACAATTCTCCCAGGGACCACATGGCGTGAGCGGGCCAATGAGGTGCGTGGAATGGGAGAGCAAGACTTACTCAGGTAGGTGACATTCAGCACTCTCACGGTCCCATTGAGGCTGGAGAGTCGAGAGTCCAGCAGAGTTGAGGTAGCCTGGAGCACCACGCTCTCGCTTGGCACAGGTGAGGAGGCGTTGAAAAGCAGCCGGCTGGTGACCACCGCAGACGTCGATCTGTAAACAGAGCCATTTTTCAGTTGCATTGCAAGGCAGAGCAATTTCTCTCCTTCTTTATTTTTCTTCCTCTTTTCAAAAACAGGCCAATGAATGAAGCTCTTTACACACGTACATGACTGCGGGACCTGAGGTGGTGGTGACGGGAGCAAAGGTGGTTGCCGTCTGACCTGCAAGCACAAAAAATTACAGCTTGGTGACTGGGATGAAGTGTCCTAGCAGCCCAAAAGAAGATATCCCTTGTGACCTGAGCGTTCAAGGCCCAGCAAACGCTTTGAGGGGCTGAGCGAGGAATAAGCAGCACGCCAACATGATGGGCCAATGTCAAGAGCAACTTACTGATTCTCCTAAGTTCATTCAAGAAGCTGACGGGTTGTTTGGCATCCTGCTCTTGGAAAACATACTCCATGCTCCCCTCAATCTGGGCTGCAGCACTCCTGCAAAAGAAGCCATCCTTTAAGATACCAACCCAGGTCCATCCAAGAAGCACTTCTTCAGATGGAGAAGCTGAGGACAAGCATGTAAAAATGGCAGTGGCAACACTGCATCTCACTACAAATACGGCGCTCCCCATGCACTTACGTGAAGTTAGAGCTCTGCAGCTCAAACGCTGGCTGGTCGGGCTCGTTCAGCAGAAGGTTGAGCTGCATGGGAAAAGGGAAGAGCTTAGTCAAACTGGGGCTGGCAGAAACAGACTTGACTCTGGGCTGCCTCATTAGAGGTGGCAAAGTGGACTCACCGCGTTGTTGATGGAGCTTTGTATTTGGGGGTAGGTGTCGTTCCTCAGATCGGGGCTGGCGGGCACGCTCAGGTTGCTGATGGCGAATGTGAAGGTGACGGCGTAGGAGGTGTCTGACAGTTCTGTGGAGCAAAGGAATGTTGTCTTTAAATGGTTGGCTCAACAAGAGACAGTTCTCCCAGGGGACCACATGGCGTGAGCGGGCCAATGAGGTGCGTGGAATGGGAGAGCAAGACTTACTCAGGTAGGTGACATTCAGCACTCTCACGGTCCCATTGAGGCTGGAGAGTCGAGAGTCCAGCAGAGTTGAGGTAGCCTGGAGCACCACGCTCTCGCTTGGCACAGGTGAGGAGGCGTTGAAAAGCAGCCGGCTGGTGACCACCGCAGACGTCGATCTGTAAACAGAGCCATTTTTCAGTTGCATTGCAAGGCAGAGCAATTTCTCTCCTTCTTTATTTTTCTTCCTCTTTTCAAAAACAGGCCAATGAATGAAGCTCTTTACACACGTACATGACTGCGGGACCTGAGGTGGTGGTGACGGGAGCAAAGGTGGTTGCCGTCTGACCTGCAAGCACAAAAAATTACAGCTTGGTGACTGGGATGAAGTGTCCTAGCAGCCCAAGAGAAGGTATCCCTTGTGACCTGAGCGTTCAAGGCCCAGCAAACGCTTTGAGGGGCTGAGCGAGGAATAAGCAGCACGCCAACATGATGGGCCAACGTCAAGAGCAACTTACTGATTCTCCTAAGTTCATTCAAGAAGCTGACGGGTTGTTTGGCATCCTGCTCTTGAGAAACATACTCCATGCTCCCCTCAATCTGGGCTGCAGCACTCCTGCAAAAGAAGCCATCCTTTAAGATACCAACCCAGGTCCATCCAAGAAGCACTTCTTCAGATGAAGAAGCTGAGGACAAGCATGTAAAAATGGCAGTGGCAACACTGCATCTCACTACAAATACGGCGCTCCCCATGCACTTACGTGAAGTTAGAGCTCTGCGGCTCAAACGCTGGCTGGTCGGGCTCGTTCAGCAGAAGGTTGAGCTGCATGGGAAAAGGGAAGAGCTTAGTCAAACTGGGGCTGGCAGAAACAGACTTGACTCTGGGCTGCCTCATAAGAGGTGGCAAAGTGGACTCACCGCGTTGTTGATGGAGCTTTGTATTTGGGGGTAGGTGTCGTTCCTCAGATCGGGGCTGGCGGGCACGCTCAGGTTGCTGATGGCGAATGTGAAGGTGACGGCGTAGGAGGTGTCTGACAGTTCTGTGGAGCAAAGGAATGTTGTCTTTAAATGGTTGGCTCAACAAGAGACAATTCTCCCAGGGACCACATGGCGTGAGCGGGCCAATGAGGTGCGTGGAATGGGAGAGCAAGACTTACTCAGGTAGGTGACATTCAGCACTCTCACGGTCCCATTGAGGCTGGAGAGTCGAGAGTCCAGCAGAGTTGAGGTAGCCTGGAGCACCACGCTCTCGCTTGGCACAGGTGAGGAGGCGTTGAAAAGCAGCCGGCTGGTGACCACCGCAGACGTCGATCTGTAAACAGAGCCATTTTTCAGTTGCATTGCAAGGCAGAGCAATTTCTTTCCTTCTTTACTTTTCTTCCTCATTTGAAAAACAGGCCAATGAATGAAGCTCTTTACACACGTACATGACTGCGGGACCTGAGGTGGTGGTGACGGGAGCAAAGGTGGTTGCCGTCTGACCTGCAAGCACAAAAAATTACAGCTTGGTGACTGGGATGAAGTGTCCTAGCAGCCCAAGAGAAGGTATCCCTTGTGACCTGAGCGTTCAAGGCCCAGCAAACGCTTTGAGGGGCTGAGCGAGGAATAAGCAGCACGCCAACATGATGGGCCAATGTCAAGAGCAACTTACTGATTCTCCTAAGTTCATTCAAGAAGCTGACGGGTTGTTTGGCATCCTGCTCTTGGAAAACATACTCCATGCTCCCCTCAATCTGGGCTGCAGCACTCCTGCAAAAGAAGCCATCCTTTCAGATACCAACTCAGATCCATCCAAGAAGCACTTCTTCAGATGAAGAAGCTGAGGACAAGCATGTAAAAATGGCAGTGGCAACACTGCATCTCACTACAAATACGGCGCTCCCCATGCACTTACGTGAAGTTAGAGCTCTGCGGCTCAAACGCTGGCTGGTCGGGCTCGTTCAGCAGAAGGTTGAGCTGCATGGGAAAAGGGAAGAGCTTAGTCAAACTGGGGCTGGCAGAAACAGACTTGACTCTGGGCTGCCTCATTAGAGGTGGCAAAGTGGACTCACCGCGTTGTTGATGGAGCTTTGTATTTGGGGGTAGGTGTCGTTCCTCAGATCGGGGCTGGCGGGCACGCTCAGGTTGCTGATGGCGAATGTGAAGGTGACGGCGTAGGAGGTGTCTGACAGTTCTGTGGAGCAAAGGAATGTTGTCTTTAAATGGTTGGCTCAACAAGAGACAATTCTCCCAGGGACCACATGGCGTGAGCGGGCCAATGAGGTGTGTGGAATGGGAGAGCAAGACTTACTCAGGTAGGTGACATTCAGCACTCTCACGGTCCCATTGAGGCTGGAGAGTCGAGAGTCCAGCAGAGTTGAGGTAGCCTGGAGCACCACGCTCTCGCTTGGCACAGGTGAGGAGGCGTTGAAAAGCAGCCGGCTGGTGACCACCGCAGACGTCGATCTGTAAACAGAGCCATTTTTCAGTTGCATTGCAAGGCAGAGCAATTTCTCTCCTTCTTTATTTTTCTTCCTCTTTTCAAAAACAGGCCAATGAATGAAGCTCTTTACACACGTACATGACTGCGGGACCTGAGGTGGTGGTGACGGGAGCAAAGGTGGTTGCCGTCTGACCTGCAAGCACAAAAAATTACAGCTTGGTGACTGGGATGAAGTGTCCTAGCAGCCCAAGAGAAGGTATCCCTTGTGACCTGAGCGTTCAAGGCCCAGCAAACGCTTTGAGGGGCTGAGCGAGGAATAAGCAGCACGCCAACATGATGGGCCAATGTCAAGAGCAACTTACTGATTCTCCTAAGTTCATTCAAGAAGCTGACGGGTTGTTTGGCATCCTGCTCTTGGAAAACATACTCCATGCTCCCCTCAATCTGGGCTGCAGCACTCCTGCAAAAGAAGCCATCCTTTAAGATACCAACCCAGGTTCATCCAAGAAGCACTTCTTCAGATGAAGAAGCTGAGGACAAGCATGTAAAAATGGCAGTGGCAACACTGCATCTCACTACAAATACGGCGCTCTCCATGCACTTACGTGAAGTTAAGGCTCTGCGGCTCAAACGCTGGCTGGTCGGGCTCGTTCAGCAGAAGGTTGAGCTGCATGGGAAAAGGGAAGAGCTTAGTCAAACTGGGGCTGGCAGAAACAGACTTGACTCTGGGCTGCCTCATAAGAGGTGGCAAAGTGGACTCACCGCGTTGTTGATGGAGCTTTGTATTTGGGGGTAGGTGTCGTTCCTCAGATCGGGGCTGGCGGGCACGCTCAGGTTGCTGATGGCGAATGTGAAGGTGACGGCGTAGGAGGTGTCTGACAGTTCTGTGGAGCAAAGGAATGTTGTCTTTATATGGTTGGCTCAACAAGAGACAGTTCTCCCAGGGACCACATGGCGTGAGCGGGCTAATGAGGTGCGTGGAATGGGAGAGCAAGACTTACTCAGGTAGGTGACATTCAGCACTCTCACGGTCCCATTGAGGCTGGAGAGTCGAGAGTCCAGCAGAGTTGAGGTAGCCTGGAGCACCACGCTCTCACTTGGCACAGGTGAGGAGGCGTTGAAAAGCAGCCGGCTGGTGACCACCGCAGACATAGAACTGTAAACAGAGCTGTTATTCAGTTTTGCACTGTTGTTTTTCCATTTTAATTAAAAAAATTGTTAATTTAATGAGGTTATTAGAGACGCACATGGATTTGGGAACTGCAGTTCTCATTGGATGAGGAGTTGCAGTTGGGCTGGGGGTTGCAATTGGACTCGAAGCTGTTGGACTCAAGGATGTTGTTGTTGAAATTGCAGTTGTTATAGGTAATGATGTAGCTGTTTCTGCTACTGTAGTTGTAGCTGTACTGGCTGGTGTTGTATTGGGGTAGTGTGTTCTAGTTCTTGACTCTGTAGTTGGAATCGGAGTATCTGTTCTTAGTTGTTGCACTGTTACAATTTTCTGAGGAGTAGTTGTTTCAGCTGCAGTAATGATTGATGCAGTTGTTCTTGTTGTAGGAGTAGATGTAATGATGGAAGTGGTTGTTGTAGCTGTAGCTAGATTGAAGTTTGTAGTTAAATGAGTTGTTGGTGAGGATGTCGTTGTTGAAGATACAGTTGTTGTATTTAGTGCCGTAGTTGTTTGTGCAATTTTATTTGTAGTTTTAGTAGTAGATGTTGTAGCGGGGTGAAGTATACTGTTTTGATTTGTAGTTTGTGATTCGATAGTTGGAGTTACAAAAGTTGCTGTAGGTTTGACGGTTGTTGTAGTCTCTTGAGGGGTGGATGTTTCAGTTGAAGTCACAGTTGTTGGTGATGAAGTTATTGTTGGACTAGGAGTGGTAGTTGGGTTGAATGTTGTAGTTGGACTAGTAGAAGTTGAGAAGGATGATGATGTTGAAGATACAGTTGTTGAAGGTAGTGCTGTAGTTGTTTGTACCACTGTAGTTGTTGCTGAAGTGGTTCTTATTGTACTGGGGTAAGGCGTTGTAGTCAGAGCTGTTGCTGTTGGAGACTCCGTAGTTGATATTAGTGCAGTTGTTGGAACAGGAGTTGTAGCTAGGCTGAAGGTTGTAGTTGGACGAGTAGTTGTTAAGAAGGATGTTGTTGTTGAAGATGCAGTTGTTGTAGGCAGTGGTGTAGTTGTTTGTGCTACCATGGTTGTTGCTGAAGTAGTTGTTGTGCTGGGGAAGGGCTCTGTAGTTGAGGTTAGTGCAGTTGTTGTAGGTTGCACTGTTGTAGTTTCTGGAAGGGTGCTCGTTTGGGGTGTAGTAGAGGTTGATGCAGTTGTTGTTGGAGTAGATGTTGTGATGGGAGTTGTTGTGGGGCTCAGAGTTGAGGATGGAGAAGTGGTTGACGTTTGTGGTGAAGTTGTTGTTGGAACTGGAGTGGTAGTTGGGTTGAATGTTGTTGTTGGACTGGTTGTTGTTGGTAAGGATGTTGTTGTTGAAGATGCAGTTGTTGTAGGCAGTGGTGTAGTTGTTTGTGCGACCGTGGTTGTTGCTGAAGTAGTTGTTGTTGTGCTGGGGAAGGGCGTCGTAGTCGGAGCCGTAGTAGCTGGCTCTGTAGTTGAGGTTAGTGCAGTTGTTGTAGGTTGCACTGTTGTAGTTTCTGGAAGGGTACTCGTTTGGGGTGTAGTAGAGGTTGATGCAGTTGTTGTTGGAGTAGATGTTGTGATGGGAGTTGTTGTGGGGCTCAAAGTTGTGGATGGAGAAGTGGTTGTTGTTTGTGGTGAAGTTGTTGTTGGAACTGGAGTGGTAGTTGGGTTGAATGTTGTTGTTGGACTAGTTGTTGTTGGTAAGGATGTTGTTGTTGAAGATGCAGTTGTTGCAGGTAGTGGTGTAGTTGCTTGTGCTACCGTGGTTGTTGCTGAAGTAGTTGTTGTTGTGCTGGGGAAGGGCGTCGTAGTCGGAGCAGTAGTAGCTGGCTCTGTAGTTGAGGTTAGTGCAGTTGTTGTAGGTTGCACTGTTGTAGTTTCTGGAAGGGTACTCGTTTGGGGTGTAGTAGAGGTTGATGCAGTTGTTGTTGGAGTAGATGTTGTGATGGGAGTTGTTGTGGGGCTCAAAGTTGTGGATGGAGAAGTGGTTGTTGTTTGTGGTGAAGTTGTTGTTGGAACTGGAGTGGTAGTTGGGTTGAATGTTGTTGTTGGACTAGTTGTTGTTGGTAAGGATGTTGTTGTTGAAGATGCAGTTGTTGTAGGCAGTGGTGTAGTTGCTTGTGCTACCGTGGTTGTTGCTGAAGTAGTTGTTGTTGTGCTGGGGAAGGGCGTCGTAGTCGGAGGTGTAGTAGCTGGCTCTGTAGTTGAGGTTAGTGCAGTTGTTGTAGGTTGCACTGTTGTAGTTTCTGGAAGGGTACTCGTTTGGGGTGTAGTAGAGGTTGATGCAGTTGTTGTTGGAGTAGATGTTGTGATGGGAGTTGTTGTGGGGCTCAAAGTTGTGGATGGAGAAGTGGTTGTTGTTTGTGGTGAAGTTGTTGTTGGAACTGGAGTGGTAGTTGGGTTGAATGTTGTTGTTGGACTAGTTGTTGTTGGTAAGGATGTTGTTGTTGAAGATGCAGTTGTTGTAGGCAGTGGTGTAGTTGCTTGTGCTACCGTGGTTGTTGCTGAAGTAGTTGTTGTTGTGCTGGGGAAGGGCGTCGTAGTCGGAGGTGTAGTAGCTGGCTCTGTAGTTGAGGTTAGTGCAGTTGTTGTAGGTTGCACTGTTGTAGTTTCTGGAAGGGTACTCGTTTGGGGTGTAGTAGAGGTTGATGCAGTTGTTGTTGGAGTAGATGTTGTGATGGGAGTTGTTGTGGGGCTCAAAGTTGTGGATGGAGAAGTGGTTGTTGTTTGTTGTGAAGTTGTTGTTGGAACTGGAGTGGTAGTTGTGTTGAATGTTGTTGTTGGACTAGTTGTTGTTGGTAAGGATGTTGTTGTTGAAGATGCAGTTGTTGTAGGCAGTGGTGTAGTTGTTTGTGCTACCGTGGTTGTTGCTGAAGTAGTTGTTGTTGTGCTGGGGAAGGGCGTCGTAGTCGGAGCCGTAGTAGCTGGCTCTGTAGTTGAGGTTAGTGCAGTTGTTGTAGGTTGCACTGTTGTAGTTTCTGGAAGGGTACTCGTTTGGGGTGTAGTAGAGGTTGATGCAGTTGTTGGAGTAGATGTTGTGATGGGAGTTGTTGTGGGGCTCAAAGTTGTGGATGGAGAAGTGGTTGTTGTTTGTGGTGAAGTTGTTGTTGGGACTGGAGTGGTAGTTGGGTTGAATGTTGTTGTTGGACTGGTTGTTGTTGGTAAGGATGTTGTTGTTGAAGATGCAGTTGTTGCAGGTAGTGGTGTAGTTGTTTGTGCTACCGTGGTTGTTGCTGAAGTAGTTGTTGTTGTGCTGGGGAAGGGCGTTGTAGTCGGAGCTGTAGTAGCTGGCTCTGTAGTTGAGGTTAGTGCAGTTGTTGTAGGTTGCACTGTTGTAGTTTCTGGAAGGGTACTCGTTTGGGGTGTAGTAGAGGTTGATGCAGTTGTTGGAGTAGATGTTGTGATGGGAGTTGTTGTGGGGCTCAAAGTTGTGGATGGAGAAGTGGTTGTTGTTTGTGGTGAAGTTGTTGTTGGGACTGGAGTGGTAGTTGGGTTGAATGTTGTTGTTGGACTGGTTGTTGTTGGTAAGGATGTTGTTGTTGAAGATGCAGTTGTTGCAGGTAGTGGTGTAGTTGTTTGTGCTACCGTGGTTGTTGCTGAAGTAGTTGTTGTTGTGCTGGGGAAGGGCGTTGTAGTCGGAGCTGTAGTAGCTGGCTCTGTAGTTGAGGTTAGTGCAGTTGTTGTAGGTTGCACTGTTGTAGTTTCTGGAAGGGTACTCGTTTGGGGTGTAGTAGAGGTTGATGCAGTTGTTGTTGGAGTATATGTTGTGATGGGAGTTGTTGTGGGGCTCAAAGTTGTGGATGGAGAAGTGGTTGTTGTTTGTGGTGAAGTTGTTGTTGGAACTGGAGTGGTAGTTGGGTTGAATGTTGTTGTTGGACTGGTTGTTGTTGGTAAGGATGTTGTTGTGGAAGATGCAGTTGTTGTAGGCAGTGGTGTAGTTGTTTGTGCTGCCGTGGTTGTTGCTGAAGTAGTTGTTGTTGTGCTGGGGAAGGGCGTTGTAGTCGGAGCTGTAGTAGCTGGCTCTGTAGTTGAGGTTAGTGCAGTTGTTGTAGGTTGCACTGTTGTAGTTTCTGGAAGGGCACTCGTTTGGGGTGTAGTAGAGGTTGATGCAGTTGTTGTTGGAGTAGATGTTGTGATGGGAGTTGTTGTGGGGCTCAAAGTTGTGGATGGAGAAGTGGTTGTTGTTTGTGGTGAAGTTGTTGTTGGAACTGGAGTGGTAGTTGGGTTGAATGTTGTTGTTGGACTGGTTGTTGTTGGTAAGGATGTTGTTGTTGAAGATGCAGTTGTTGTAGGCAGTGGTGTAGTTGTTTGTGCGACCGTGGTTGTTGCTGAAGTAGTTGTTGTTGTGCTGGGGAAGGGCGTTGTAGTCGGAGCTGTAGTAGCTGGCTCTGTAGTTGAGGTTAGTGTAGTTGTTGTAGGTTGCACTGTTGTAGTTTCTGGAAGGGTACTCGTTTGGGGTGTAGTAGAGGTTGATGCAGTTGTTGTTGAAGTAGATGTTGTGATGGGAGTTGTTGTAGGGCTCAAAGTTGTGGATGGAGAAGTGGCAGTTGTTTGTGGCGAAGTTGTTGTTGGAACTGGAGTGGTAGTTGGGTTGAATGTTGTTGTTGGACTAGTTGTTGTTGGTAAGGATGTTGTTGTTGAAGATGCAGTTGTTGCAGGTAGTGGTGTAGTTGCTTGTGCTACCGTGGTTGTTGCTGAAGTAGTTGTTGTTGTGCTGGGGAAGGGCGTTGTAGTCGGAGCAGTAGTAGCTGGCTCTGTAGTTGAGGTTAGTGCAGTTGTTGTAGGTTGCACTGTTGTAGTTTCTGGAAGGGTACTCGTTTGGGGTGTAGTAGAGGTTGATGCAGTTGTTGTTGGAGTAGATGTTGTGATGGGAGTTGTTGTGGGGCTCAAAGTTGTGGATGGAGAAGTGGTTGACGTTTGTGGTGAAGTTGTTGTTGGAACTGGAGTGGTAGTTGGGTTGAATGTTGTTGTTGGACTGGTTGTTGTTGGTAAGGATGTTGTTGTTGAAGATGCAGTTGTTGTAGGCAGTGGTGTAGTTGTTTGTGCTGCCGTGGTTGTTGCTGAAGTAGTTGTTGTTGTGCTGGGGAAGGGCGTTGTAGTCGGAGCTGTAGTAGCTGGCTCTGTAGTTGAGGTTAGTGCAGTTGTTGTAGGTTGCACTGTTGTAGTTTCTGGAAGGGTACTCGTTTGGGGTGTAGTAGAGGTTGATGCAGTTGTTGTTGGAGTAGATGTTGTGATGGGAGTTGTTGTGGGGCTCAAAGTTGTGGATGGAGAAGTGGTTGTTGTTTGTGGTGAAGTTGTTGTTGGAACTGGAGTGGTAGTTGGGTTGAATGTTGTTGTTGGACTGGTTGTTGTTGGTAAGGATGTTGTTGTTGAAGATGCAGTTGTTGTAGGCAGTGGTGTAGTTGTTTGTGCTGCCGTGGTTGTTGCTGAAGTAGTTGTTGTTGTGCTGGGGAAGGGCGTTGTAGTCGGAGCTGTAGTAGCTGGCTCTGTAGTTGAGGTTAGTGCAGTTGTTGTAGGTTGCACTGTTGTGGTTTCTGGAAGGGTATTCGTTTGGGGTGTAGTAGAGGTTGATGCAGTTGTTGTTGGAGTAGATGTTGTGATGGGAGTTGTTGTGGGGCTCAAAGTCGTGGATGGAGAAGTGGTTGGTGTTTGTGGTGAAGTTGTTGTTGGAACTGGAGTGGTAGTTGGGTTGAATGTTGTTGTTGGACTGGTTGTTGTTGGTAAGGATGTTGTTGTTGAAGATGCAGTTGTTGTAGGCAGTGGTGTAGTTGTTTGTGCGACCGTGGTTGTTGCTGAAGTAGTTGTTGTTGTGCTGGGGAAGGGCGTTGTAGTCGGAGCTGTAGTAGCTGGCTCTGTAGTTGAGGTTAGTGCAGTTGTTGTAGGTTGCACTGTTGTAGTTTCTGGAAGGGTACTCGTTTGGGGTGTAGTAGAGGTTGATGCAGTTGTTGTTGGAGTAGATGTTGTGATGGGAGTTGTTGTAGGGCTCAAAGTTGTGGATGGAGAAGTGGTTGTTGTTTGTGGCGAAGTTGTTGTTGGAACTGGAGTGGTAGTTGGGTTGAATGTTGTTGTTGGACTAGTTGTTGTTGGTAGGGATGTTGTTGTTGAAGATGCAGTTGTCGCGGGTAGTGGTGTAGTTGCTTGTGCTACCGTGGTTGTTGCTGAAGTAGTTGTTGTTGTGCTGGGGAAGGGCGTTGTAGTCGGAGCTGTAGTAGCTGGCTCTGTAGTTGAGGTTAGTGCAGTTGTTGTAGGTTGCACTGTTGTAGTTTCTGGAAGGGTACTCGTTTGGGGTGTAGTAGAGGTTGATGCAGTTGTTGTTGGAGTAGATGTTGTGATGGGAGTTGTTGTGGGGCTCAAAGTTGTGGATGGAGAAGTGGTTGTTGTTTGTGGTGAAGTTGTTGTTGGAACTGGAGTGGTAGTTGGGTTGAATGTTGTTGTTGGACTGGTTGTTGTTGGTAAGGATGTTGTTGTTGAAGATGCAGTTGTTGTAGGCAGTGGTGTAGTTGTTTGTGCTGCCGTGGTTGTTGCTGAAGTAGTTGTTGTTGTGCTGGGGAAGGGCGTTGTAGTCGGAGCTGTAGTAGCTGGGTCTGTAATTGAGGTTAGTGCAGTTGTTGTAGGTTGCACTGTTGTAGTTTCTGGAAGGGTACTCGTTTGGGGTGTAGTAGAGGTTGATGCAGTTGTTGTTGGAGTAGATGTTGTGATGGGAGTTGTTGTGGGGCTCAAAGTTGTGGATGGAGAAGTGGTTGTTGTTTGTGGTGAAGTTGTTGTTGGAACTGGAGTGGTAGTTGGGTTGAATGTTGTTGTTGGACTGGTTGTTGTTGGTAAGGATGTTGTTGTTGAAGATGCAGTTGTTGTAGGCAGTGGTGTAGTTGTTTGTGCTGCCGTGGTTGTTGCTGAAGTAGTTGTTGTTGTGCTGGGGAAGGGCGTTGTAGTCGGAGCAGTAGTAGCTGGCTCTGTAGTTGAGGTTAGTGCAGTTGTTGTAGGTTGCACAGTTGTGGTTTCTGGAAGGGTACTCGTTTGGGGTGTAGTAGAGGTTGATGCAGTTGTTGTTGGAGTAGATGTTGTGATGGGAGTTGTTGTGGGGCTCAAAGTTGTGGATGGAGAAGTGGTTGGTGTTTGTGGTGAAGTTGTTGTTGGAACTGGAGTGGTAGTTGGGTTGAATGTTGTTGTTGGACTGGTTGTTGTTGGTAAGGATGTTGTTGTTGAAGATGCAGTTGTTGTAGGCAGTGGTGTAGTTGTTTGTGCTACCGTGGTTGTTGCTGAAGTAGTTGTTGTTGTGCTGGGGAAGGGCGTTGTAGTCGGAGCTGTAGTAGCTGGCTCTGTAGTTGAGGTTAGTGCAGTTGTTGTAGGTTGCACTGTTGTAGTTTCTGGAAGGGTACTCGTTTGGGGTGTAGTAGAGGTTGATGCAGTTGTTGTTGGAGTAGATGTTGTGATGGGAGTTGTTGTAGGGCTCAAAGTTGTGGATGGAGAAGTGGTAGTTGCTTGTGGCGAAGTTGTTGTTGGAACTGGAGTGGTAGTTGGGTTGAATGTTGTTGTTGGACTAGTTGTTGTTGGTAAGGATGTTGTTGTTGAAGATGCAGTTGTTGTAGGCAGTGGTGTAGTTGTTTGTGCGACCGTGGTTGTTGCTGAAGTAGTTGTTGTTGTGCTGGGGAAGGGCGTTGTAGTCGGAGCTGTAGTAGCTGGCTCTGTAGCTGAGGTTAGTGCAGTTGTTGTAGGTTGCACTGTTGTAGTTTCTGGAAGGGTACTCGTTTGGGGTGTAGTAGAGGTTGATGCAGTTGTTGTTGGAGTAGATGTTGTGATGGGAGTTGTTGTAGGGCTCAAAGTTGTGGATGGAGAAGTGGTAGTTGCTTGTGGCGAAGTTGTTGTTGGAACTGGAGTGGTAGTTGGGTTGAATGTTGTTGTTGGACTAGTTGTTGTTGGTAAGGATGTTGTTGTTGAAGATGCAGTTGTTGCAGGTAGTGGTGTAGTTGCTTGTGCTACCGTGGTTGTTGCTGAAGTAGTTGTTGTTGTGCTGGGGAAGGGCGTTGTAGTCGGAGCCGTAGTAGCTGGCTCTGTAGTTGAGGTTAATGCAGTTGTTGTAGGTTGCACTGTTGTAGTTTCTGGAAGGGTACTCGTTTGGGGCGTAGTAGAGGTTGATGCAGTTGTTGTTGGAGTAGATGTTGTGATGGGAGTTGTTGTGGGGCTCAAAGTTGTGGATGGAGAAGTGGTTGTTGTTTGTGGTGAAGTTGTTGTTGGAACTGGAGTGGTAGTTGGGTTGAATGTTGTTGTTGGACTGGTTGTTGTTGGTAAGGATGTTGTTGTTGAAGATGCAGTTGTTGTAGGCAGTGGTGTAGTTGTTTGTGCTGCCGTGGTTGTTGCTGAAGTAGTTGTTGTTGTGCTGGGGAAGGGCGTTGTAGTCGGAGCTGTAGTAGCTGCTTCTGTAGTTGAGGTTAGTGCAGTTGTTGTAGGTTGCACTGTTGTAGTTTCTGGAAGGGTACTCGTTTGGGGTGTAGTAGAGGTTGATACAGTTGTTGTTGGAGTAGATGTTGTGATGGGAGTTGTTGTGGGGCTCAAAGTTGTGGATGGAGAAGTGGTTGTTGTTTGTGGTGAAGTTGTTGTTGGAACTGGAGTGGTAGTTGGGTTGAATGTTGTTGTTGGACTGGTTGTTGTTGGTAAGGATGTTGTTGTTGAAGATGCAGTTGTTGTAGGCAGTGGTGTAGTTGTTTGTGCTGCCGTGGTTGTTGCTGAAGTAGTTGTTGTTGTGCTGGGGAAGGGCGTTGTAGTCAGAGCTGTAGTAGCTGGCTCTGTAGTTGAGGTTAGTGCAGTTGTTGTAGGTTGCACTGTTGTAGTTTCTGGAGAGGCACTCGTTTGGGGTGTAGTAGAGGTTGATGCAGTTGTTGTTGGAGTAGATGTTGTGATGGGAGTTGTTGTGGGGCTCAAAGTTGTGGATGGAGAAGTGGTTGTTGTTTGTGGTGAAGTTGTTGTTGGAACTGGAGTGGTAGTTGGGTTGAATGTTGTTGTTGGACTGGTTGTTGTTGGTAAGGATGTTATTGTTGAAGATGCAGTTGTTGTAGGCAGTGGTGTAGTTGTTTGTGCTGCCGTGGTTGTTGGTGAAGTAGTTGTTGTTGTGCTGGGGAAGGGCGTTGTAGTCGGAGCTGTAGTAGCTGGCTCTGTAGTTGAGGTTAGTGCAGTTGTTGTAGGTTGCACTGTTGTAGTTTCTGGAGGGGCACTCGTTTGGGGTGTAGTAGAGGTTGATGCAGTTGTTGTTGGAGTAGATGTTGTGATGGGAGTTGTTGTGGGGCTCAAAGTTGTGGATGGAGAAGTGGTTGTTGTTTGTGGTGAAGTTGTTGTTGGAACTGGAGTGGTAGTTGGGTTGAATGTTGTTGTTGGACTGGTTGTTGTTGGTAAGGATGTTGTTGTTGAAGATGCAGTTGTTGTAGGCAGTGGTGTAGTTGTTTGTGCTACCGTGGTTGTTGCTGAAGTAGTTGTTGTTGTGCTGGGGAAGGGCGTTGTAGTCGGAGCAGTAGTAGCTGGCTCTGTAGTTGAGGTTAGTGCAGTTGTTGTAGGTTGCACTGTTGTAGTTTCTGGAAGGGTACTCGTTTGGGGTGTAGTAGAGGTTGATGCAGTTGTTGTTGGAGTAGATGTTGTGATGGGAGTTGTTGTGGGGCTCAAAGTTGTGGATGGAGAAGTGGTTGTTGTTTGTGGTGAAGTTGTTGTTGGAACTGGAGTGGTAGTTGGGTTGAATGTTGTTGTTGGACTGGTTGTTGTTGGTAAGGATGTTGTTGTTGAAGATGCAGTTGTTGTAGGCAGTGGTGTAGTTGTTTGTGCTGCCGTGGTTGTTGCTGAAGTAGTTGTTGTTGTGCTGGGGAAGGGCGTTGTAGTCGGAGCAGTAGTAGCTGGCTCTGTAGTTGAGGTTAGTGCAGTTGTTGTAGGTTGCACTGTTGTGGTTTCTGGAAGGGTACTCGTTTGGGGTGTAGTAGAGGTTGATGCAGTTGTTGTTGGAGTAGATGTTGTGATGGGAGTTGTTGTGGGGCTCAAAGTTGTGGATGGAGAAGTGGTTGGTGTTTGTGGTGAAGTTGTTGTTGGAACTGGAGTGGTAGTTGGGTTGAATGTTGTTGTTGGACTGGTTGTTGTTGGTAAGGATGTTGTTGTTGAAGATGCAGTTGTTGTAGGCAGTGGTGTAGTTGTTTGTGCGACCGTGGTTGTTGCTGAAGTAGTTGTTGTTGTGCTGGGGAAGGGCGTTGTAGTCGGAGCTGTAGTAGCTGGCTCTGTAGTTGAGGTTAGTGCAGTTGTTGTAGGTTGCACTGTTGTAGTTTCTGGAAGGGTACTCGTTTGGGGTGTAGTAGAGGTTGATGCAGTTGTTGTTGGAGTAGATGTTGTGATGGGAGTTGTTGTAGGGCTCAAAGTTGTGGATGGAGAAGTGGTAGTTGCTTGTGGCGAAGTTGTTGTTGGAACTGGAGTGGTAGTTGGGTTGAATGTTGTTGTTGGACTAGTTGTTGTTGGTAAGGATGTTGTTGTTGAAGATGCAGTTGTTGCAGGTAGTGGTGTAGTTGCTTGTGCTACCGTGGTTGTTGCTGAAGTAGTTGTTGTTGTGCTGGGGAAGGGCGTTGTAGTCGGAGCCGTAGTAGCTGGCTCTGTAGTTGAGGTTAATGCAGTTGTTGTAGGTTGCACTGTTGTAGTTTCTGGAAGGGTACTCGTTTGGGGCGTAGTAGAGGTTGATGCAGTTGTTGTTGGAGTAGATGTTGTGATGGGAGTTGTTGTGGGGCTCAAAGTTGTGGATGGAGAAGTGGTTGTTGTTTGTGGTGAAGTTGTTGTTGGAACTGGAGTGGTAGTTGGGTTGAATGTTTTTGTTGGACTGGTTGTTGTTGGTAAGGATGTTGTTGTTGAAGATGCAGTTGTTGTAGGCAGTGGTGTAGTTGTTTGTGCTGCCGTGGTTGTTGCTGAAGTAGTTGTTGTTGTGCTGGGGAAGGGCGTTGTAGTCGGAGCTGTAGTAGCTGCTTCTGTAGTTGAGGTTAGTGCAGTTGTTGTAGGTTGCACTGTTGTAGTTTCTGGAAGGGTACTCGTTTGGGGTGTAGTAGAGGTTGATGCAGTTGTTGTTGGAGTAGATGTTGTGATGGGAGTTGTTGTGGGGCTCAAAGTTGTGGATGGAGAAGTGGTTGTTGTTTGTGGTGAAGTTGTTGTTGGAACTGGAGTGGTAGTTGGGTTGAATGTTGTTGTTGGACTAGTTGTTGTTGGTAAGGATGTTGTTGTTGAAGTTGCAGTTGTTGTAGGCAGTGGTGTAGTTGTTTGTGCTACCGTGGTTGTTGCTGAAGTAGTTGTTGTTGTGCTGGGGAAGGGCGTTGTAGTCGGAGCTGTAGTAGCTGGCTCTGTAGTTGAGGTTAGTGCAGTTGTTGTAGGTTGCACTGTTGTAGTTTCTGGAGGGGCACTCGTTTGGGGTGTAGTAGAGGTTGATGCAGTTGTTGTTGGAGTAGATGTTGTGATGGGAGTTGTTGTGGGGCTCAAAGTTGTGGATGGAGAAGTGGTTGTTGTTTGTGGTGAAGTTGTTGTTGGAACTGGAGTGGTAGTTGGGTTGAATGTTGTTGTTGGACTGGTTGTTGTTGGTAAGGATGTTGTTGTTGAAGATGCAGTTGTTGTAGGCAGTGGTGTAGTTGTTTGTGCTACCGTGGTTGTTGCTGAAGTAGTTGTTGTTGTGCTGGGGAAGGGCGTTGTAGTCGGAGCTGTAGTAGCTGGCTCTGTAGTTGAGGTTAGTGCAGTTGTTGTAGGTTGCACTGTTGTAGTTTCTGGAAGGGTACTCGTTTGGGGTGTAGTAGAGGTTGATGCAGTTGTTGTTGGAGTAGATGTTGTGATGGGAGTTGTTGTGGGGCTCAAAGTTGTGGATGGAGAAGTGGTTGTTGTTTGTGGTGAAGTTGTTGTTGGAACTGGAGTGGTAGTTGGGTTGAATGTTGTTGTTGGACTGGTTGTTGTTGGTAAGGATGTTGTTGTTGAAGATGCAGTTGTTGTAGGCAGTGGTGTAGTTGTTTGTGCTACCGTGGTTGTTGCTGAAGTAGTTGTTGTTGTGCTGGGGAAGGGCGTTGTAGTCGGAGCTGTAGTAGCTGGCTCTGTAGCTGAGGTTAGTGCAGTTGTTGTAGGTTGCACTGTTGTAGTTTCTGGAAGGGTACTCGTTTGGGGTGTAGTAGAGGTTGATGCAGTTGTTGTTGGAGTAGATGTTGTGATGGGAGTTGTTGTGGGGCTCAAAGTTGTGGATGGAGAAGTGGTTGTTGTTTGTGGCGAAGTTGTTGTTGGAACTGGAGTGGTAGTTGGGTTGAATGTTGTTGTTGGACTAGTTGTTGTTGGTAAGGATGTTGTTGTTGAAGATGCAGTTGTTGTAGGCAGTGGTGTAGTTGTTTGTGCTACCGTGGTTGTTGCTGAAGTAGTTGTTGTTGTGCTGGGGAAAGGCGTTGTAGTCGGAGCTGTAGTAGTTGGCTCTGTAGTTGAGGTTAGTGCAGTTGTTGTAGGTTGCTCTGTTGTAGTTTCTGGAAGGGTACTCGTTTGGGGTGTAGTAGAGGTTGATGCAGTTGTTGTTGGAGTATATGTTGTGATGGGAGTTGTTGTGGGGCTCAAAGTTGTGGATGGAGAAGTGGTTGTTGTTTGTGGTGAAGTTGTTGTTGGAACTGGAGTGGTAGTTGGGTTGAATGTTGTTGTTGGACTGGTTGTTGTTGGTAAGGATGTTGTTGTTGAAGATGCAGTTGTTGTAGGCAGTGGTGTAGTTGTTTGTGCTACCGTGGTTGTTGCTGAAGTAGTTGTTGTTGTGCTGGGGAAGGGCGTTGTAGTCGGAGCCGTAGTAGCTGGCTCTGTAGTTGAGGTTAATGCAGTTGTTGTAGGTTGCACTGTTGTAGTTTCTGGAAGGGTACTCGTTTGGGGCGTAGTAGAGGTTGATGCAGTTGTTGTTGGAGTAGATGTTGTGATGGGAGTTGTTGTGGGGCTCAAAGTTGTGGATGGAGAAGTGGTTGTTGTTTGTGGTGAAGTTGTTGTTGGAACTGGAGTGGTAGTTGGGTTGAATGTTGTTGTTGGACTGGTTGTTGTTGGTAAGGATGTTGTTGTTGAAGATGCAGTTGTTGTAGGCAGTGGTGTAGTTGTTTGTGCTGCCGTGGTTGTTGCTGAAGTAGTTGTTGTTGTGCTGGGGAAGGGCGTTGTAGTCGGAGCTGTAGTAGCTGCTTCTGTAGTTGAGGTTAGTGCAGTTGTTGTAGGTTGCACTGTTGTAGTTTCTGGAAGGGTACTCGTTTGGGGTGTAGTAGAGGTTGATGCAGTTGTTGTTGGAGTAGATGTTGTGATGGGAGTTGTTGTGGGGCTCAAAGTTGTGGATGGAGAAGTGGTTGTTGTTTGTGGTGAAGTTGTTGTTGGAACTGGAGTGGTAGTTGGGTTGAATGTTGTTGTTGGACTGGTTGTTGTTGGTAAGGATGTTGTTGTTGAAGATGCAGTTGTTGTAGGCAGTGGTGTAGTTGTTTGTGCTACCGTGGTTGTTGCTGAAGTAGTTGTTGTTGTGCTGGGGAAGGGCGTTGTAGTCGGAGCTGTAGTAGCTGGCTCTGTAGTTGAGGTTAGTGCAGTTGTTGTAGGTTGCACTGTTGTAGTTTCTGGAAGGGTACTCGTTTGGGGTGTAGTAGAGGTTGATGCAGTTGTTGTTGGAGTAGATGTTGTGATGGGAGTTGTTGTGGGGCTCAAAGTTGTGGATGGAGAAGTGGTTGTTGTTTGTGGTGAAGTTGTTGTTGGAACTGGAGTGGTAGTTGGGTTGAATGTTGTTGTTGGACTAGTTGTTGTTGGTAAGGATGTTGTTGTTGAAGATGCAGTTGTTGTAGGCAGTGGTGTAGTTGTTTGTGCTGCCGTGGTTGTTGCTGAAGTAGTTGTTGTTGTGCTGGGGAAGGGCGTTGTAGTCGGAGCTGTAGTAGCTGCTTCTGTAGTTGAGGTTAGTGCAGTTGTTGTAGGTTGCACTGTTGTAGTTTCTGGAAGGGTACTCGTTTGGGGTGTAGTAGAGGTTGATGCAGTTGTTGTTGGAGTAGATGTTGTGATGGGAGTTGTTGTGGGGCTCAAAGTTGTGGATGGAGAAGTGGTTGTTGTTTGTGGTGAAGTTGTTGTTGGAACTGGAGTGGTAGTTGGGTTGAATGTTGTTGTTGGACTGGTTGTTGTTGGTAAGGATGTTGTTGTTGAAGATGCAGTTGTTGTAGGCAGTGGTGTAGTTGTTTGTGCTACCGTGGTTGTTGCTGAAGTAGTTGTTGTTGTGCTGGGGAAGGGCGTTGTAGTCGGAGCTGTAGTAGCTGGCTCTGTAGTTGAGGTTAGTGCAGTTGTTGTAGGTTGCACTGTTGTAGTTTCTGGAAGGGTACTCGTTTGGGGTGTAGTAGAGGTTGATGCAGTTGTTGTTGGAGTAGATGTTGTGATGGGAGTTGTTGTGGGGCTCAAAGTTGTGGATGGAGAAGTGGTTGTTGTTTGTGGTGAAGTTGTTGTTGGAACTGGAGTGGTAGTTGGGTTGAATGTTGTTGTTGGACTGGTTGTTGTTGGTAAGGATGTTGTTGTTGAAGATGCAGTTGTTGTAGGCAGTGGTGTAGTTGTTTGTGCTACCGTGGTTGTTGCTGAAGTAGTTGTTGTTGTGCTGGGGAAGGGCGTTGTAGTCGGAGCTGTAGTAGCTGGCTCTGTAGTAGCTGGCTCTGTAGTTGAGGTTAGTGCAGTTGTTGTAGGTTGCACTGTTGTAGTTTCTGGAAGGGTACTCGTTTGGGGTGTAGTAGAGGTTGATGCAGTTGTTGTTGGAGTAGATGTTGTGATGGGAGTTGTTGTTGTTTGTGGTGAAGTTGTTGTTGGAACAGGAGTGGTAGTTGGGTTGAATGTTGTTGTTGGACTAGTTGTTGTTGGTAAGGATGTTGTTGTTGAAGATGCAGTTGTTGTAGGCAGGGGTGTAGTTGTTTGTGTTACCGTGGTTGTTGTTGTGCTGGGGAAGGGCGTTGTAGTCGGAGCTGTAGTAGCTGGCTCTGTAGTTGAGGTTAGTGCAGTTGTTGTAGGTTGCACTGTTGTAGTTTCTGGAAGGGTACTCGTTTGGCGTGTAGTAGAGGTTGATGCAGTTGTTGTTGGAATAGTCGTGACTGTTTGTGTTCGTGCAGTAGTTATGGGTTCTTCTGGGGAAGTGTTTGAGGACAAAGTGGATGATGACTGTGCAGCCGTCATTGTCGTGCAGTAGAGCAACACTGCAGTGAGGGGAAAAAAATGGCGTCAAAAAAATTCAATATGTTTGAAGAATTTATGAAATTGTAATGTGACTTTTTTACTGCATCATTTACATGTAGCATTATTTGAGTCTTCAACATTACTGCTATCTTGCCATATTAGCAACATCAGGAACCGATATTGATTGATATGAAATTTCCTAAGTGGGTAATTTATTTGATAAGTTACAACTCAATAATTTAATGAAGTTGTGTAAGCTGGGGAAACTGTCTTATTGGACCTGCTGGATGTGAATGTTTTGTTTGTATTCTGCCTTGGAGGTCACATTAGATAAAAGCTTCTGCTAAATGAATAAATGTAAATGTACATGTGAATAAAGAGAATAAAGCTATTACATTTCATCAACAAAAATAGTGTTTTACATACACATAGTGAGGAGTCCACTTTGACTCCATGATGGTGCTCCAGTGTACTTCCCAAGAGGTCGCCTGTGACCACAGCAACATGAAAATATGTGGAAAGACAGATACGTTTAAAGGAAGATGCTCTTTTAAATTTGCATGTGCTTCTTTAAAGGAAGATGCTCTTTTAAATTTGCATGTGCTTCTTTTACATCAGAGGGACTTCTGTCAAAGCTTCATGCACAGTTTTAATGGTATTAAAAGATTTTCAGATAAATTTAGGTCATTTTTATTACCTGAGCCTAAAACTAGATTCATTATGGATTTCTTTTGATCTCTAAAATGTTTTTAAGAAGGTTGCAGTTGATTTTTTCGTCTATTTTTCAGTTAGTGATCAAAAAAGATATTATTTCAAACAAGAATCACAACACTAAGGGAACTGCATCAAGATTTTACTGCTTTGACTAAGCTTCTATTTTGCATCCTCTGGTCACTTACAACAGTTTGTCAAGTTTATTACACAAGTGAACTAAGGGTAACCAAGTGAAACAATGGCTGCTCTTTTGGCAGTTGCAGGAAAATGTTCATACTTGTCTGCATAACAAAATTTAACATTTTGCATCATTTAATTGTTTGCATAACATCATCATTAAAAACCCAAGTCCACCTTCCTTCAAGTGGTTGAAATATGGCAAAGGAGCTACGTAGTGTCTTTTTTGGATACAGGCCATGTTTATAACTGACCTGTACTGGAGATACACAGAACTTTTTCCTAAACATGCCCTCTCAGTTTGTTATACTTTCCTTGGTTGTAGAGTCTTTCGCCTTTCTAAATCCATCCTGGATCAGCCCTCCAAGTAGAATCAAGTTAATCTTGATTTGTGATATCAAAATGATCCTGATCATCACCATTAACGTAAATACGTAAATATCTAGATAAACAGGTCAGGTGATTCACTTTGCTGCTATGTGAGAATTGCTGTGGCCCGATCTCAGCAGTCTCTGCAAACTGGAATATTTTGTGCGAATATGTAGCATTGTTTGTGGCGCTCTGGCAGCAAGTGTGTCCTTTTTTGTTTGCTGACAAAAGTCTGAAATGCTTGTCTACCAAGATGTTGCCAGCTTTGCTGCGCTAGCTTTGACTAGCTATTTCTTTTTATCTTGCCTCAGTAAAAAACAAACAAACAAACAAACAAAAACACGATCTTATTAATTTTGTTGAACGTTTCAAACGGGTGGTTGTGAAGTGTTAGTTTTCGCATCAATCTTACTTGTGATAGTGACTAGATGGTGTTTGACATTTAACGGTTAGGACATATAACAACGTCAAAATGAAACATTTTTTTTCCCACAAAACAAATGAACAACCAACTAAAAATACACTAGGTGAACAAAAGACCAACACCTACTTTGTACGTTGTAAAATATAGCAACGTGGGTTGCATTGTATTGAATTGTGTGTAATTGATGTTGGACGTAAAAATGAAAAATGTCCATAGAAAAATAAACTGTTGTACGAGGTACAGCGCATTTAACATCGACTGCACATCTGGGATACAGCCTACTGGCTCACTAACTTTAGGCTGAAATACAATTAATCTCAACTGTCACCGTAGTGCCATCAGTAGGCTAGTCCCACAGAATCCGTGTTTCTTTTCTTGCTTGCCTGTTTCTTTATTGTTAAATTTGTCCTTAGAGATGTAATTTCTTGAAGTTCTTACCAGTATGATAGCGGTATGGCGTTCGGTCACGTATTTTCCATCCAGTCATAGCGACTGCCACCATGTGATAACATGGGTAGAGTTAAAACGTTTACAGGCTGGATGGAGCACAATAAGTAACCGCAACGTTCGTAAATTGAGTTAGTAAAGTCACGATTTCAGATTCTAAATGTTAGTGAGTTAAGTATGTTCGCAATCTGCTGTATTAATATGTATCATCATTTTACTTAAAACATATTACTAAAATGCGTTGGTTATTAGTTAATGTGTGTTGCTTTAATATTGAATCGGGGTCTTAGTTTAATAGTATAATGTCGAATTCATTGACGATAGTACTGTATCAAATTAATAGGCGGTTGTTCTTGTTTTCTTGTTCTTATTTTGCGCCCAAGTTCTGCATGGATTCCTGAAGTCACTAGAGGGCACCTAGGTTAAACAAACTGAGTGAAATTATTACAACTGGATGATACGCATTTAACTCACAGCGCTACTTAACTCAAAAGATAAAGGACATGGCTTTGCCATATCGTGAAAGAATTCAGTAAAATTAGTCAGAGCTGATGCAAAGGTTAAAGGATTGACTTAGGCTACTTTAATGGGAAAGTTGTTCATAATGCTTTATGTCTTCTATACTAATGTAAGTATAATTAAAATAATTAAAAGTGCGATGACATAGAACATCATCTTCATCTGTTCACTGTCGATATATATATAGTTGAATAGAATAATAGATTAGCTTATGGTGCAATATATTCTCTGTCCTGTGATGGTTAAAAATCATGAAAATATCTAAATGCTAAATATAATAAAAAAAAAATATTTATTGTTTGAAAAGCTGTTCTAAAAATTTACCTTCTCTCCTTTTTCGTAGTCATAACCATGTAATCCAAAATCTTTATCTCGTTCTTGCAAAGTACCTTCGTCGCGTTCGTCGCGAAGGAAGAATTCAGTAACTAACAGGTCTAAATTTCAAATCAACTTTTATTAAAGGTGAAATTTGACGTTGTCGGGTGTGGTAACAGGTGGGGTTCTGTCAGTCGATCTCAAAGACAATGTGATAATGAAACAATAAAGGGTGTATGAATCAGAGCATGTTGATACTGTTGTCACAAATTGAAAATATGTGAGGATGTGCTAATATGATGCAACGAAATACATATATAAACCAGTTACCATGGCGCAGTCACTATTGTAAGCCAACAATGAAAAGGTACGGCATAACAGAAGAGAGTAGGCTATGCCATCCCACGTATCACCGTTGCACAACTGAGTTTGAGTAAATAATTTGTCGGTTAAGCTTAATGAAAGTAAGTAATTATTAAGAAGTAGCACATTTATGTCTATACTCAAAGTTTCAAAGTTAATCTTTGTATACTGTAACGGCGCTGGGGACTCTCCCCAGCATGCCCCGCGCACTTGTGTGTAAATAGTTACGTTCTCATGTTACCATCATTGTGTGTACCCAACCTAATAATAATCACCCTCTGGTTCAACTTACAAAATAAGTTAAAACGTTCCATCTTCCAATCAGTCTTGCGAAATCTCTTAGAGGCAGGTCTATATGTAAACGTCATTATTTGGGGAGCATTCTCACATGATGAGTCACGACTGCAATTAATGGGACAATCGAATAAATTACAGGTTACAAGCAGTGCTCCGCTCTGAGTCATTTGACAGGTATGTTTCTCACAGATTTTCACTAGTGTTACATGAAAACCTGTAAGAAAATGGAGACCACATCACATAATCAAGCTAGGTAACTGCATAACCTCAATCGTATGAACATTAAGGTTCTTTTTTGAAATTATTACTGGTTTACATGGAAATATTAACAGACTCTGATTAATTGTAAATTAGTTGGGTTTTTATTTTTACATTATTTTGCTTTAATTAAATGTAATTTTATAATTTTCATGCATGTTAAGGTTACTGGTTAGTAAACTCACCAGTGTCCAATATTATTGTGATATTACTTTAAGGGCAGCTGTGGTATAAAGGTTAGAGAACCAGGCATGTGACTGGAGGGTTGCCGGTTCAATTCCCAGGCCCTTGAGCAAGGCAGTTAACCCCAGCGCTTCCCAAGAAATACTGTTCCTGTTCCTGTGTCTGGTGTAAGTGTTTGCTACTGGTGTGTTGGATGGGTTAAATGCAGAGGACAAATTCACTGTTCACAGTGTGTGTGTGCAATCACAGAAACTTAAACTTAAAGACATACACATGAAGAAACAATGGGCTGGTTTTTACCTCATGCAGATTTAACTGATCTAGTCTAAACCATAATATGTAAAACCTGGAACGTCGAGGAATTTTTCTGCGACTCACAGTTTGACTGTTGAGGTGAATGTAGCACACAGCATGCAGATAATTAAAACTTTAAACTAAGTGTAGGAGATCTGATAAAGTTTTTGAAACCATGCACAACAAACTTAACCAAAAGCAGTCTGAGTCATTTTGAAATACAGGTGATAGTTGGTATGTTTAGGTGCAGGGTGTATCCTGGCTACTGAAAATACCTGTATTGATACATATGAAATCTTGTCACGCTGCGTGACGCGCATAAAGGACTAAAAACGAAGGAATACTCCACCCAAGCCTTTTCACTTTGAAATTCTTTTCTAGGGAGAGTGTTGTATGTTTCCTTTATACACCCTCTGTTCAGCACTATGGAACTTCGTGTGAGACCCAACAAAATAAAAAATTGTATGATTTCTATCGAGAGCCTGTATGTATTGTACTTTGTTATTTGCGTGAGCGGCAAGGGCACAGCAACTTAGGGAGCAAAGGAGATATTGTTTCTCCCTTTGTTGCAGCAGTATAGCCACTAAAAATGCAGAGAATTGCATTTCAAAACTCCCCAGAATTTCCTTTGACCATTTGCATCCTTCTTCAAAATTAATTTTTTGTATTTAAAAAATACAATTTAAAAAATCTAATTAATATAAACAAAGTGTATCAAAAAACATTTAAAAACACTCAGGTTTTGGTAGCAGAGTACCAGGAGACAGAATAGCAAGAATAATATAGACAGCTCAGTAAACACATGGAAGTTGTAGACTTCACACTCACTGATACAACAGAGGGGTTTAAACAGCGAGGAGAATCGGGGAAAACCAAAGTGCAGAATGAGAGTGATCAGACCGATGATTAGTAAACTGGCAACACTGAGCGCTGAATAGCTGAAACTGGTGAGGGAGGAGATGAGGTCATTACAGTACCCCCTCACCCCATCCCTGGGGGTGAGGAGCTGGGCGATCTGGGTGGGCTTGATGGAAATCAATGATGAGATTAGAGTCCAGGATGTCCGAGAAAGGGACCCAGTTTAGCTCCTTGGGGCCAAACCCCTCCCAGTCCACTAGATACTGCATGCGTCCCTGGCGGCGTCCGAAGTCTAATAGAGTGCTCACTGCGTAAGCTGGTGTGCAATTGATATCCAGCGCGGGACGTGGTGCATCCTGGGAAGCGCATCAGCCAGTGGACCAGGGATCAACAGCCTGAGGAGAGAAATATGAAAGGTTGGTGAAATTTTGTGGGCCATTTCCCAAACTTTCTCCACCCGCCGAAACCAAGCATCCACCGCTGGAGCTTTGATTTTGCTTGGGTTCCAGGGACACAGGGGAGGCTGATACCCGAGCATGCATTGGAAAGGGGTCAAACCGGTGGATGAGTGGTGCAGGGAATTCTGAGCGTATTCGCCCCATAGCAAGAACTGGGACCAGTCATGCTGGCAGCGGTGGCAATAGCTGTGTAAAAACCTCCCCGGGCCCTGGATCGGCAGCTCAGCCTGGCCATTCGACTCTGGGTGAAGGTGAGGCTTACTGTGACTCCCAGTTTCTTGGAAGTTGGCGAAGCCCGTAAAACGTTGGAGTTCTTTCACTGATGTGGGCTCTGGCCATTCTGCCACCGCTTTGATCTTTTTCTCCTCCATTCTAGCTCCCTCCGGTTTGATCACGTGTCCCAGAAAAGAGACAGTGGTTTGATGAAACACGTACTTCTCTGCCTTCACATAGAGCTGGTGTTTAAGTAGACAAGCCAAGACCAGGTGAACGTGTGCGACATGCTCAGGGAGAGTGGCAGAGTAGATAAGAATATTGTCTGTGTAAGCAATGACAAATCTCCCCAGCATGTCCCTCAGGACATTGTTCACCATGGCCTGGAAGACAGAGGGTGCGTTCACCAACCCAAACGGCATCACCAGATATTCATAATGGCCGGAGGTGGTACTAAAGGCTGTCTTCCACTCGTTTCCTTCCCGGATATGGATCAGATTGAGGACGCATCGGAGGTCCAACTTGGTGAAATATTGAGCCCCCCGAAGCTGCTCTATAGCGGACAGGACCAGAGGGAGTGGGTGCCGGTACTTACACTGCATGAGAAGAGGTGTATCCAGACTGGAATACTCCTGTATACTTCCGGATACTCCACAGATAATCAGATGTATCCGGGAGTTTGTAGCCCTGTTACACAGCCTGGAATACTACTGGATATGTACCAGGTTTGGGGGTCTGCCTAGAGACCTTAGTTGCCATAGTGAATAATCCCCTGGGGGTGCTTGCAAGGGAACATTTGTACTTCACACCTGCCACCAGGTATCCTGCAACTGGTCAAAAGTCTTATATATATATATATATATATATATATATATATATATATATATATATATATATAATCAGTGTATGAGATATAATATAAGAGAATAGATTAGGACAGAATATACTGTAATATTATAGAATATAATATAAATGCTTTTTTGGAACATAAAGGATCCACACCAACTCATGCACGGTGATTCACAACATATTTATGTATATTTTGGTCTTCGTCCAGTCTATTCTGTAGCACCCCACACAGTGCAGAGAGTGCAACGGGCTGGAGGACCCACACTGGCCTTCATCCAAGATGGCGTCCTTCTCTTTAGAAATCATATCTACCATTGCAGTCTTCCATATGGCAACCTCTTCCTCAGTTTAAAGAACACTAGCTGTAGCTTTGTGCAGCTGCAAAATACAGGGAAAACAGAAATTAGACCACTAGAAACAGTAAATGGAGAAAAAGTCTAAGCACTACCGGGGAAATTATTATGTTTTGACTTACTTTTCTCTTCCTTTGCCTCGTGCGAGTGGTGATCCTGCCCTCCTCTTTCTTCATTAGATTCTCTTCTTGGTTCATCCTGTAACACTTTTGAGTAGTCTCAACAGGTCTTGCAGGATGCTAAAGAGAGGAAAAAAGTGGAGAAGAAAGGAGGATTGATTAAAAGTTCATTTAGAATTCCAGGTACTGTTATCAAACAATCGAGATGATATACCAACAAAACACGTTGGCTTACTTTGTCTGTGGATCATATCTGAGCACGTTGTTTTCAGCGTTATGCATTCTCCGCACAACTTCCTGTAAAAGCAAAATTAGTGCAAGAGTTAAATTCAACCACATTTAGGGATAAAGCAGATAAAAAATTGTGAACGTATCAGAATGTGCGGCAGTCAAAAACAAAAGCCAGAAGGCTACAGAGATAAACTTACCGAAACAGAGTAATTTCCCACTCATTTTCTTTTTTGGGGCAGACTCCTCTTGCACCTCTTTGAGCTCTCTGATGTCTGACTCTGTCATGTCCAACTGCCGAATAACATTCTGCATGAACATTTACTGCTGTTCAGACATCTTCTTAAAAATGAAATTAACATGGACACCAGTTGTTTGTTTTCGTTTGGACTCGGCATTGGAATGATTGGATATTCCCGGTGCACAAGTGTAGCTTCCCCACTTCGCTGTCTGTTAGAAAACTCAATTGTTCTTTTGCAAACCATTTTCAAAATCCGCACTATCAAAAGGGTACAACGACAGAGTACAACTTCTGCAATCCTTCTGTGACTTGCTTCTCCAACATACAGGCAACCCTCTTCCCCAAAGCAAATTTCACACTGCAGTTGCAAACAATGCTATTGGTCACTTTCACTGTATGCCATGCACGCACAGAAAACTGACTGGACGGGACCTTAGATTCTGAGTGGTTGGTTTAAAAACGGGGGTGCGTCCTCGTACTGTGGAGAAACATTCCAAACAAACAAGCAGGGACCAACAACAAAAAAAACTCCTGGACCCTATAAACTTTTATTGTACTTTGATAGAGTGACCAGGTGTCCCACTTTGCGTTGTATTGCATGGCATTTTGACCCTTTGTCCTGCATCTTGTGTATTGAGATAATGTCCTGCATTTTTGTTGGTTGTTTGGTTTTTAATTGTCAGAAATAAAAACACATGGATGCATTCTTTTACCTGCCCAGCACATGATCCACTTGTGCTGTTGCAGCATAGTTTCTACTTTATTTAATAGGGCCATGTCAAAATGCAACATAGCCAAGTTTTTCTAAAAGCCTGGCTTTCACCCAATGGCTGAGAAGAGACCAATGAGGGCGGTCATCAAGAGGCTGTGACGGCTGTCAATCAAACTGTGCAGGCGTGAGCCCGATGAACTCCTCTGCTACGCCACAAAAATCAAACTTAGAAAAACTTTGTAGATATGAGGGTAGAAGCTATCAGCCAACATCATGATCAAAAAGAAAAGAAAATGATCTTTTATCCTTTCTGACCATGCTACTCATCCAATAGAGATTTTGGTTTGATATAAAGATTTGCATTGAAATTGTTTTATTTTATATAATATTTAATTTCATGCCCTATTTATATTGTAGTTGAATTTGGTCAGGAGTATAACTTGAAAGAGTTGAGTTGCATGATGCCTGCTGCTTTGCTTAAGGACAGTAGCCTTTGATGGGCCTGTAATGGCCAATGCATGTTGAATGTCTATCAATAAAGACATGTTATGTTGCAAAATTAGTGTGCCTTTGGGATGACAAACAGCACTGTGTTCATCATATCTTTCATATAGCAAAAGCTGTAGCCTGTTCATGGCCTAACTGGTGTGCTGTGGAATTGACTAGAGGACAAAGTATAGGTGTTTACAAGCCAGAAGGCAGAATACAAATGTTTCTTATTCAGTTAGACAGACATTATAGCGTAGTTTTACCTTATCTCTCAGTGTTCAGAAATATGAACATTAATTCATCTATATAACATCTATTATAACATCTTCACTTATGAGTGCCTACTTCTCTAAACCAAAAAACGCTTTGTGATTTATGGATTTTGTGCCCAATTCAGTTTTAGCATAGAAACTTTACAATAAAATAGTAAACATTGCTTTTTCTTAATGAGGAATGAGCGCGATGGGTTTGCCTTTGCCTTGTTAAGCTGCTAAAAGACTACCATGGAAATACCAAAGCCCACTGTCAGACTGCCATCTACTGGTCAAAATAAGGAGACAGGGAATTTACAAAAGATACCAACTTTTCGCACCAGACTGCTTTCTTTATGAGTGCTTTCTACATTATCTCTGAAGCATTAGCTCTTTATTTGTATGTTAAAGACTCAGAGTTGTCTATTAGCTTTCCTGTGTTGTTTAGTAGCACCCTGTTCACTCTGTTTTCTCTTGATTAGAGAAACTGACAGACCTGGGGTGGGGTGGGTTGTGGTGGGGGCACTCTGACTCAGGGATAGAGAAGAGTAGCCAAGAACTTATGAGAGAGACACAGAGAGAGAGCAAGTGAGAGAGAGAGAGAGAGAGAGAAAGAGAGAGAGAGAGAGAGAGAGAGAGGTAGAGAGAGAGAGATTTCAGTGATTAAAAAAGGTATTAGCAGTGAATGCAGAGACCTATTTATTTGATAAAACAGTGTCACTTGCAAGTACTCTACAGGTTATTTTTTAAATTTAATCAGACCATATGTCTGGAATTTTCCATTATTTATTTCTAAAAAGTATGTTCTATCATGGAAAAGAAAAGCAAAAAAGAAAAACACAGAACAGAAAAAGGAGTTGTGGAAAGGATTTTGAAATGAATAGAACAGAACAGAATAGAATAGAATAGAATGCTTGACTGTTTTATTTGGCAGGGTTCCATTGCGAGGCACCTGATTATTACACAATTCAGTAATGTCAAAGAGAGTGCGTGCATTCTTCTGTTTTTGTTTTTTTGACTTGAGTTCATTGCAACAGCTTAACTACAGTGCACTATGACATAAATGAAATCACCTCTGAGAATGTGTCATGTGGCACACCTCAGTCCATATGAATGATCAATAAAATTATAAGATTACAGATTCACCTAATTATAAACACAGTGCCTTCTAAAAATTTCTAACCAGGCCATGGTACCGGATGGAACTGTATCTTAAACGTAAATGAATCCATTTTAGTTCCCTCAGAAAAGGCGGACTCAGAAAAGTCTGACTATTTGCCATTTGTAATGGAATTTGGAAAAGTGATTGGTGGATGGACAATTCAAAGTTGTAATCAAGTGGTCGTAAAAGGATGTGAATTTTAATATGAGACCTTTCACAGATGCGTATTTGTGCAATACACTCCAGCCTGGACAATCAGTTAATACAGCACAACCTCTACAAATCCTAAACTGTCAGTTATTCCGCTTCTTGTTATGGTTCCTGTTAAGCTCTCACAAACTCATTTTACATTCCTGTTTTACAATGACACGTGCAAGCTCCCTTGACAGATGACAGCTGAACGGTACTTGTCACTCAGTGACACAAACCGCACCCTCTTTACCAAAGTCATAGATCAAAGAATGAAAACACAAAGAAATGAGTTATCTTAAGGCCCAGTACACAGACAGCCACGTAGCTTGTTATATAAAGCAGGAGGATAAGAATGGATGGATTCATTTACAGCTTACTGATGAGAGAGGTCATAGGTGAATGGCAAGAACCGTGTGAGCTAAAAAAGGGCCACAAACAGCCTAATTAGGGGTATAGCACAATGGCGGTGTGTAGAGAAATGGGTCAGAGCCCACAACTCATTGGCTCATTCAAAAACACACCTTAGAAAAAGACATAAAGAAATGCTGCGTCAAAATATGTTCTTCTTCAAATACCATTTCTCTGTGAGAGTTTATACTCCCTAAGCTCAGAAATGGAGTGGATATCCATATAATCAGTCATAGAAATATGGAACTATACTTGGAGATATAAATTAAGATGTAAATATTGGAGATATGAGATTCGTGAGTCTTTCTGGACTTGAATGCCTAAGTAGAACCACGTTAAACTAATCATAATTCATTATTAGGACTGACACATTACCAAGGGACATTTTTACAAATAGGCTATTTTGACCAGTGTTATTTTATATGTTTAAAGTAAGCAATGTAGCATATGAACATTGCTGACATACTGGCACACACGTGCGTGCGTGCACGCACACACACACACACACACACACACACACACACACACACAGAGTTTGCATCACAGCACATGTCATGCTACTCTTAGTTTTACACATCTAACGAAAAAATGCAATAAAGCACAGCCTTATTAATTTGATGCATTAACTAAACATGCATCTGGATACACAATTTATGTGGCAGAAATAATTGGTTTTCACTGATTATTTATCAATTATGTTAATTGTATTAATTGATTTTTATGATATTAATTATGTTATATTAATTACTAACCCTTAAAGATTTCACATATGCACTGCTTGGAATTATTTAGAACATAGAGGGTACAACAGACTTAAATATGCAGAGCATAAGAGTAACAATATAAATATCAATTGATTTCTGTATAAATACATTTAAATGACAGAGGAACATTTGCAAAAAAACTGTTGGATTTCATAAGTGATTCTTCACAGTGATTATTATATAAATATGAACCTATTTTTTCTTTTGATGAAGTGCATGTGTGGAAAGAAAACAAACAAACAATTATTCATTTACTGTGGGATTCCCTATAAGTTTCAATAAAAATATTAAAAAGATATTTTATTTTAACGTACTTGTAAACATGATTAAGTAACTTCAGAAGCAAAATAAATAAGAACTAAGAACTAAGAAATAAGTATATAAGTAACTAAGAATGTCTCATAACAATGTTTCAATAAATTAAATAAAATGCCATCATGATACTAAAATTGGTAAATATTGTAACATAAATCACGCAGACACCCAAGGGTTCAGGTACATATTGTAAAATGACTAAAATGAAACATGGGCTAGCTACACAGTACAGTTGCAAGTTAGGATCAGCAGAAAGTGCAGGTATTTAAAGTGTGAATTATGATTACAGTGTTAGTTTTCAAAGAGAAAAGCCCTTCTGTGTTTGTTAAAATGCATTCCAGTTTAGAAGAGGCCGTTCCGAGTGGTGTACTGGACGTTATAGGATCGCCTTCGTCTCCATCGCCTCCTGATTGCACCACAACAGCCGCAAAGTAAGCACTAGAGAGAGAGAAAAGGGGAAATATTATATTAAGTAAAGGATAGGTCAGGAACATTGTCTATCACCTGATCAATAAATGTACGTAACCATGTGGATATGACAGATGCACTGCTTGCTAAAATCTGTAATGCAAGTGATGATGCCCATATTCTCAATACAAACACATTTAAAGACTACTTACACAAAGGAGGATCCACAGAGGGACGAGGATGATGGCAATACCACAGGGGATGATGATGGCTAAGGCCCAACCAGGGAAACCTCCAGAGTCAGTGCTGTTTCCAAACACCGTAGTATTTAGGACAGTGGGCATGACAGTGATCGGCTCTGTAGTGGCAGGCTTTGTAGTGGTGGGCTTCGTAGTGGTGGGATTTGCAGTGGTAGTTGTGGTGGTATTTAAGAGACCTGGAGGACAATATGGAATTCCATAAAGCAAATACATAAACTTTTACAAAATTATTACCAGAAATTCACTCTGTATGTGAAGACAGTGATCCAGTTTTATCCATGAGTGAAACATACCGCTAACTTTGAGTATCTCAGCCAGGAAGCCACTGGGTGTGTTAATGTCTCCCTCCCGGTAGACATACACAACATTAGCCAGGATAACTGTGCCATTGCTCCTGAAAATTCATCAGATAAATGCACAATCAATAAACTGTCAAAAGTTTTCATATTAAAACACAAACTGTATTGTGCTGCTTGTGCAAGTCAGTTAACAACCAGTTCTGGTTCACTATGTGGTTATTATTCAACAATCAAATGCAAACTTTGAAATTTAGCTTTAGTGTGTCCTGCTGAAAATGTAAGGGAAGTTACTTACGTGAAGTTAGCCCTCTGGAAGACAAATGGCTGTGCCCTTTGTTCATTCAGTATTACGTTCAGCTGCAATATAATTTGAAGAAAAAATGAAACGTAAGAAAAAAGATATTTGAGAAATACTGAAAAGACAACAACTTTGATATCTTGTTGTTTAAAATGGCTTGCTTTTTAAACATAACCTTGAAAGAGTAAAGGTAATTTAAAAATGAAACTACCCTTAGCCTTGTTTGTGAGTTCATCCAGTATTAAAACTCTGACAAATACTCACCAGATTATTGATTGAGTCCTGGATTGAATTGTATGTGCTCTCTCTGAGCTCAAATTTCTCTGACATGCTCACATTGCTGATACCAAATGCAAAGGTAAGGGCATAGGAAGTGTTGTTTAATTCTGAAAAGCAAACAAACACAAATATTACAAAGCAGAAGCAAACAAATCCTTACTAATTTTAATCACAGAATTTAAATGTCAGAATTTATTATTAATACCTGTTTTCATATTTTGTAATCAATATAAGCAACCTGTCTTGAGTTTGAACCTTATTATTTGGGGAATGGTTGGACATGGTCAAAACATATCAGTTTGAGGCGAAGAAAATGTTAGAATATTTGTACCTTGTCTATCTTAAAATCAAAAGTACATTAGACAAAGGGAGGAAATGGGATGACATACTGATATAGGTGATGTTCTCTATTCTAACAGGATTGTTGAGGGACTGAGCTCTAACTGCTCCTATTGTCCTGAGACGTGCATCAAGGAGTGCACTGGCTGCATTGAGAACCTCAGACTCAGTGGGAACTGGCCTCAGGGTGTTGAACACCAGTCGAATATAGATTAAAACAGTCCCAAGACTGCAAAAGAGCATATGAGATAATTGTTATGTCAAGATGAAACAATGATTGAAAGTATAGTGTGTGAAGTAAAGAAATCCAACAAAATTTAAGTACATACACAGTTGGCACTTCAGTGGTGCTCTGGGGAATAGGGCTTGCTGTTGTTGGTGACTGAGTAGTTACTACAACTGAAAAAGATTAAAATTATTATGAGATGAAGAGTACAGGATTAGAGTATGCAAAAAAGAGTATGATTCTAATATTCCAAAATGATTATAATACTTGCATGATAAATCCATCCTATCATTCAATTAAGAGCAACTTACTGATTCTCCTAATTTCATTCAAGAAGCTGACGGGTTGTTTGGCATCCTGCTCTTGGAAAACATACTCCATGCTCCCCTCAATCTGGGCTGCAGCACTCCTGCAAAAGAAGCCATCCTTTAAGAAAACAACCCAGATCCATTCAAGAAGCACCTCTTCAGATGAAGAAGCTGAGGACAAGCATATAAAAAGGGCAGTGGCAACACTGCATCTCACTACAAATACGGCGCTCTCCGTGCACTCACGTGAAGTTAGAGCTCTGCGCCTCAAACGGTGGCTGGTCGGGCTCATTGAGCAGAAGGTTGAGCTGCATGGGAAAAGGGAAGAGCTTAGTCAAACTGGGGCTGGCAGAAACAGACTTGACTCTGGGCTGCCTCATAAGAGGTGGCAAAGTGGACTCACCGCGTTGTTGATGGAGCTTTGTATTTGGGGGTAGGTGTCGTTCCTCAGATCGGGGCTGGCGGGCACGCTCAGGTTGCTGATGGCGAATGTGAAGGTGACGGCGTAGGAGGTGTCTGACAGTTCTGTGGAGCAAAGGAATGTTGTCTTTAAATGGTTGGCTCAACAAGAGACAGTTCTCCCAGGGACCACATGGCGTGAGCGGGCCAATGAGGTGCGTGGAATGGGAGAGCAAGACTTACTCAGGTAGGTGACATTCAGCACTCTCACGGTCCCATTGAGGCTGGAGAGTCGAGAGTCCAGCAGAGTTGAGGTAGCCTGGAGCACCACGCTCTCACTTGGCACAGGTGAGGAGGCGTTGAAAAGCAGCCGGCTGGTGACCACCGCAGACGTAGATCTGTAAACAGAGCCATTTTTCAGTTGCATTGTAAGGCAGAGCAATTTCTCTCCTTCTTTATTTTTCTTCCTCTTTTCAAAAACAGGCCAATGAATGAAGCTCTTTACACACGTACATGACTGCGGGACCTGAGGTGGTGGTGACGGGAGCAAAGGTGGTTGCCGTCTGACCTGCAAGCACAAAAAATGACAGCTTGGTGACTGGGATGAAGTGTCCTAGCAGCCCAAGAGAAGATATCCCTTGTGACCTGAGCGTTCAAGGCCCAGCAAACGCTTTGAGGGGCTGAGCGAGGAATAAGCAGCACGCCAACATGATGGGCCAATGTCAAGAGCAACTTACTGATTTTCCTAATTTCATTCAAGAAGCTGACGGGTTGTTTGGCATCCTGCTCTTGGAAAACATACTCCATGCTCCCCTCAATCTGGGCTGCAGCACTCCTGCAAAAGAAGCCATCCTTTAAGATACCAACCCAGGTCCATCCAAGAAGCACTTCTTCAGATGAAGAAGCTGAGGACAAGCATGTAAAAATGGCAGTGGCAACACTGCATCTCACTACAAATACGGCGCTCTCCATGCACTTACGTGAAGTTAGAGCTCTGCGGCGCAAACGCTGGCTGGTCGGGCTCGTTCAGCAGAAGGTTGAGCTGCATGGGAAAAGGGAAGAGCTTAGTCAAACTGGGGCTGGCAGAAACAGACTTGACTCTGGGCTGCCTCATAAGAGGTGGCAAAGTGGACTCACCGCATTGTTGATGGAGCTTTGTATTTGGGGGTAGGTGTCGTTCCTCAGATCGGGGCTGGCGGGCACGCTCAGGTTGCTGATGGCGAATGTGAAGGTGACGGCGTAGGAGGTGTCTGACAGTTCTGTGGAGCAAAGGAATGTTGTCTTTAAATGGTTGGCTCAACAAGAGACAGTTCTCCCAGGGACCACATGGCGTGAGCGGGCCAATGAGGTGCGTGGAATGGGAGAGCAAGACTTACTCAGGTAGGTGACATTCAGCACTCTCACGGTCCCATTGAGGCTGGAGAGTCGAGAGTCCAGCAGAGTTGAGGTAGCCTGGAGCACCACGCTCTCGCTTGGCACAGGTGAGGAGGCGTTGAAAAGCAGCCGGCTGGTGACCACCGCAGACGTCGATCTGTAAACAGAGCCATTTTTCAGTTGCATTGCAAGGCAGAGCAATTTCTCTCCTTCTTTATTTTTCTTCCTCTTTTCAAAAACAGGCCAATGAATGAAGCTCTTTACACACGTACATGACTGCGGGACCTGAGGTGGTGGTGACGGGAGCAAAGGTGGTTGCCGTCTGACCTGCAAGCACAAAAAATGACAGCTTGGTGACTGGGATGAAGTGTCCTAGCAGCCCAAGAGAAGATATCCCTTGTGACCTGAGCGTTCAAGGCCCAGCAAACGCTTTGAGGGGCTGAGCGAGGAATAAGCAGCACGCCAACATGATGGGCCAATGTCAAGAGCAACTTACTGATTCTCCTAATTTCATTCAAGAAGCTGACGGGTTGTTTGGCATCCTGCTCTTGGAAAACATACTCCATGCTCCCCTCAATGTGGGCTGCAGCACTCCTGCAAAAGAAGCCATCCTTTAAGATACCAACCCAGGTCCATCCAAGAAGCACTTCTTCAGATGAAGAAGCTGAGGACAAGCATGTAAAAATGGCAGTGGCAACACTGCATCTCACTACAAATACGGCGCTCTCCATGCACTTACGTGAAGTTAGAGCTCTGCGGCGCAAACGCTGGCTGGTCGGGCTCGTTCAGCAGAAGGTTGAGCTGCATGGGAAAAGGGAAGAGCTTAGTCAAACTGGGGCTGGCAGAAACAGACTTGACTCTGGGCTGCCTCATAAGAGGTGGCAAAGTGGACTCACCGCATTGTTGATGGAGCTTTGTATTTGGGGGTAGGTGTCGTTCCTCAGATCGGGGCTGGCGGGCACGCTCAGGTTGCTGATGGCGAATGTGAAGGTGACGGCGTAGGAGGTGTCTGACAGTTCTGTGGAGCAAAGGAATGTTGTCTTTAAATGGTTGGCTCAACAAGAGACAGTTCTCCCAGGGACCACATGGCGTGAGCGGGCCAATGAGGTGCGTGGAATGGGAGAGCAAGACTTACTCAGGTAGGTGACATTCAGCACTCTCACGGTCCCATTGAGGCTGGAGAGTCGAGGGTCCAGCAGAGTTGAGGTAGCCTGGAGCACCACGCTCTCACTTGGCACAGGTGAGGAGGCGTTGAAAAGCAGCCGGCTGGTGACCACCGCAGACGTAGATCTGTAAACAGAGCCATTTTTCAGTTGCATTGCAAGGCAGAGCAATTTCTTTCCTTCTATATTTTTCTTCCTCTTTTCAAAAACAGGCCAGTGAATGAAGCACTTTACACACGTACATGACTGCGGGACCTGGGGTGGTGGCGATGGGAGCAAAGGTGGTTGTGGTCTGACCTGCAAGGACAAGAAATTACAGCTTGGTGACTGGGTTGAAGAGTCTTAGCAGCCCAAGAGAAGACATCCCTTGTGACCTGATCGTTCAAGGCCCAGCAAACGCTTTGAGGGGCTGAGCGAGGAACAAGCAGCACGCCAACATGATGGCCCAATGTCAAGAGCAACTTACTGATTCTCCTAATTTCATTCAAGAAGCTGACGGGTTGTTTGGCATCCTGCTCTTGGAAAACATACTCCATGCTCCCCTCAATCTGGGCTGCAGCACTCCTGCAAAAGAAGCCATCCTTTAAGAAAACAACCCAGATCCATTCAAGAAGCACCTCTTCAGATGAAGAAGCTGAGGACAAGCATATAAAAAGGGCAGTGGCAACACTGCATCTCACTACAAATACGGCGCTCTCCGTGCACTTACGTGAAGTTAGAGCTCTGCGGCGCAAACGCTGGCTGGTCGGGCTCATTCAGCAGAAGGTTGAGCTGCATGGGAAAAGGGAAGAGCTTAGTCAAACTGGGGCTGGCAGAAACAGACTTGACTCTGGGCTGCCTCATAAGAGGTGGCAAAGTGGACTCACCGCGTTGTTGATGGAGCTTTGTATTTGGGGGTAGGTGTCGTTCCTCAGATCGGGGCTGGCGGGCACGCTCAGGTTGCTGATGGCGAATGTGAAGGTGATGGCGTAGGAGGTGTCTGACAGTTCTGTGGAGCAAAGGAATATTGTCTTTAAATGGTTGGCTCAACAAGAGACAGTTCTCCCAGGGACCACATGGCGTGAGCGGGCCAATGAGGTGCGTGGAATGGGAGAGCAAGACTTACTCAGGTAGGTGACATTCAGCACTCTCACGGTCCCATTGAGGCTGGAGAGTCGAGAGTCCAGCAGAGTTGAGGTAGCCTGTAGCACCACGCTCTCACTTGGCACAGGTGAGGAGGCGTTGAAAAGCAGCCGGCTGGTGACCACCGCAGACGTAGATCTGTAAACAGAGCCATTTTTCAGATGCATTGCAAGGCAGAGCAATTTCTCTCCTTCTTTATCTTTCTTCCTCTTTTCAAAAACAGGCCAATGAATGAAGCTCTTTACACACGTACATGACTGCGGGACCTGAGGTGGTGGTGACGGGAGCAAAGGTGGTTGCCGTCTGACCTGCAAGCACAAAAAATGACAGCTTGGTGACTGGGATGAAGTGTCCTAGCAGCCCAAGAGAAGATATCCCTTGTGACCTGAGCATTCAAGGCCCAGCAAACGCTTTGAGGGGCTGAGCGAGGAATAAGCAGCACGCCAACATGATGGGCCAATGTCAAGAGAAACTTACTGATTCTCCTAATTTCATTCAAGAAGCTGACGGGTTGTTTGGCATCCTGCTCTTGGAAAACATACTCCATGCTCCCCTCAATCTGGGCTGCAGCACTCCTGCAAAAGAAGCCATCCTTTAAGAAAACAACCCAGATCCATTCAAGAAGCACCTCTTCAGATGAAGAAGCTGAGGACAAGCATATAAAAAGGGCAGTGGCAACACTGCATCTCACTACAAATACGGCGCTCTCCGTGCACTCACGTGAAGTTAGAGCTCTGCGCCTCAAACGGTGGCTGGTCGGGCTCATTGAGCAGAAGGTTGAGCTGCATGGGAAAAGGGAAGAGCTTAGTCAAACTGGGGCTGACAGAAACAGACTTGACTCTGGGCTGCCTCATAAGAGGTGGCAAAGTGGACTCACCGCGCTGTTGATGGAGCTTTGTATTTGGGGGTAGGTGTCGTTCCTCAGATCGGGGCTGGCGGGCACGCTCAGGTTGCTGATGGCGAATGTGAAGGTGACGGCGTAGGAGGTGTCTGACAGTTCTGTGGAGCAAAGGAATGTTGTCTTTAAATGGTTGAGTCAAGGAGAGACAGTTCTCCCAGGGACCACATGGCGTGAGCGCGCCAATGAGGTGCGTGGAACGGGAGAGCAAGACTTACTCAGGTAGGTGACATTCAGCACTCTCACGGTCCCATTGAGGCTGGAGAGTCGAGAGTCCAGCAGAGTTGAGGTAGCCTGGAGCACCACGCTCTCACTTGGCACAGGTGAGGAGGCGTTGAAAAGCAGCCGGCTGGTGACCACCGCAGACGTAGATCTGTAAACAGAGCCATTTTTCAGTTGCATTGCAAGGCAGAGCAATTTCTTTCCTTCTATATTTTTCTTCCTCTTTTCAAAAACAGGCCAGTGAATGAAGCACTTTACACACGTACATGACTGCGGGACCTGGGGTGGTGGCGATGGGAGCAAAGGTGGTTGTGGTCTGACCTGCAAGGACAAGAAATTACAGCTTGGTGACTGGGTTGAAGAGTCTTAGCAGCCCAAGAGAAGACATCCCTTGTGACCTGATCGTTCAAGGCCCAGCAAACGCTTTGAGGGGCTGAGCGAGGAACAAGCAGCACGCCAACATGATGGCCCAATGTCTAGAGCAACTTACTGATTCTCCTAATTTCATTCAAGAAGCTGACGGGTTGTTTGGCATCCTGCTCTTGGAAAACATACTCCATGCTCCCCTCAATCTGGGCTGCAGCACTCCTGCAAAAGAAGCCATCCTTTAAGAAAACAACCCAGATCCATTCAAGAAGCACCTCTTCAGATGAAGAAGCTGAGGACAAGCATATAAAAAGGGCAGTGGCAACACTGCATCTCACTACAAATACGGCGCTCTCCGTGCACTTACGTGAAGTTAGAGCTCTGCGGCGCAAACGCTGGCTGGTCGGGCTCGTTCAGCAGAAGGTTGAGCTGCATGGGAAAAGGGAAGAGCTTAGTCAAACTGGGGCTGGCAGAAACAGACTTGACTCTGGGCTGCCTCATAAGAGGTGGCAAAGTGGACTCACCGCGTTGTTGATGGAGCTTTGTATTTGGGGGTAGGTGTCGTTCCTCAGATCGGGGCTGGCGGGCACGCTCAGGTTGCTGATGGCGAATGTGAAGGTGATGGCGTAGGAGGTGTCTGACAGTTCTGTGGAGCAAAGGAATATTGTCTTTAAATGGTTGGCTCAACAAGAGACAGTTCTCCCAGGGACCACATGGCGTGAGCGGGCCAATGAGGTGCGTGGAATGGGAGAGCAAGACTTACTCAGGTAGGTGACATTCAGCACTCTCACGGTCCCATTGAGGCTGGAGAGTCGAGAGTCCAGCAGAGTTGAGGTAGCCTGTAGCACCACGCTCTCACTTGGCACAGGTGAGGAGGCGTTGAAAAGCAGCCGGCTGGTGACCACCGCAGACGTAGATCTGTAAACAGAGCCATTTTTCAGTTGCATTGCAAGGCAGAGCAATTTCTCTCCTTCTTTATCTTTCTTCCTCTTTTCAAAAACAGGCCAATGAATGAAGCTCTTTACACACGTACATGACTGCGGGACCTGAGGTGGTGGTGACGGGAGCAAAGGTGGTTGCCGTCTGACCTGCAAGCACAAAAAATGACAGCTTGGTGACTGGGATGAAGTGTCCTAGCAGCCCAAGAGAAGATATCCCTTGTGACCTGAGCGTTCAAGGCCCAGCAAACGCTTTGAGGGGCTGAGCGAGGAATAAGCAGCACGCCAACATGATGGGCCAATGTCAAGAGCAACTTACTGATTCTCCTAATTTCATTCAAGAAGCTGACGGGTTGTTTGGCATCCTGCTCTTGGAAAACATACTCCATGCTCCCCTCAATCTGGGCTGCAGCACTCCTGCAAAAGAAGCCATCCTTTAAGAAAACAACCCAGATCCATTCAAGAAGCACCTCTTCAGATGAAGAAGCTGAGGACAAGCATATAAAAAGGGCAGTGGCAACACTGCATCTCACTACAAATACGGCGCTCTCCGTGCACTTACGTGAAGTTAGAGCTCTGCGGCGCAAACGCTGGCTGGTCGGGCTCGTTCAGCAGAAGGTTGAGCTGCATGGGAAAAGGGAAGAGCTTAGTCAAACTGGGGCTGGCAGAAACAGACTTGACTCTGGGCTGCCTCATAAGAGGTGGCAAAGTGGACTCACCGCGTTGTTGATGGAGCTTTGTATTTGGGGGTAGGTGTCGTTCCTCAGATCGGGGCTGGCGGGCACGCTCAGGTTGCTGATGGCGAATGTGAAGGTGATGGCGTAGGAGGTGTCTGACAGTTCTGTGGAGCAAAGGAATATTGTCTTTAAATGGTTGGCTCAACAAGAGACAGTTCTCCCAGGGACCACATGGCGTGAGCGGGCCAATGAGGTGCGTGGAATGGGAGAGCAAGACTTACTCAGGTAGGTGACATTCAGCACTCTCACGGTCCCATTGAGGCTGGAGAGTCGAGAGTCCAGCAGAGTTGAGGTAGCCTGTAGCACCACGCTCTCACTTGGCACAGGTGAGGAGGCGTTGAAAAGCAGCCGGCTGGTGACCACCGCAGACGTAGATCTGTAAACAGAGCCATTTTTCAGTTGCATTGCAAGGCAGAGCAATTTCTCTCCTTCTTTATCTTTCTTCCTCTTTTCAAAAACAGGCCAATGAATGAAGCTCTTTACACACGTACATGACTGCGGGACCTGAGGTGGTGGTGACGGGAGCAAAGGTGGTTGCCGTCTGACCTGCAAGCACAAAAAATGACAGCTTGGTGACTGGGATGAAGTGTCCTAGCAGCCCAAGAGAAGATATCCCTTGTGACCTGAGCGTTCAAGGCCCAGCAAACGCTTTGAGGGGCTGAGCGAGGAATAAGCAGCACGCCAACATGATGGGCCAATGTCAAGAGCAACTTACTGATTCTCCTAATTTCATTCAAGAAGCTGACGGGTTGTTTGGCATCCTGCTCTTGGAAAACATACTCCATGCTCCCCTCAATCTGGGCTGCAGCACTCCTGCAAAAGAAGCCATCCTTTAAGAAAACAACCCAGATCCATTCAAGAAGCACCTCTTCAGATGAAGAAGCTGAGGACAAGCATATAAAAAGGGCAGTGGCAACACTGCATCTCACTACAAATACGGCGCTCTCCGTGCACTCACGTGAAGTTAGAGCTCTGCGCCTTAAACGGTGGCTGGTCGGGCTCATTGAGCAGAAGGTTGAGCTGCATGGGAAAAGGGAAGAGCTTAGTCAAACTGGGGCTGACAGAAACAGACTTGACTCTGGGCTGCCTCATAAGAGGTGGCAAAGTGGACTCACCGCGCTGTTGATGGAGCTTTGTATTTGGGGGTAGGTGTCGTTCCTCAGATCGGGGCTGGCGGGCACGCTCAGGTTGCTGATGGCGAATGTGAAGGTGACGGCGTAGGAGGTGTCTGACAGTTCTGTGGAGCAAAGGAATGTTGTCTTTAAATGGTTGAGTCAAGGAGAGACAGTTCTCCCAGGGACCACATGGCGTGAGCGCGCCAATGAGGTGCGTGGAACGGGAGAGCAAGACTTACTCAGGTAGGTGACATTCAGCACTCTCACGGTCCCATTGAGGCTGGAGAGTCGAGAGTCCAGCAGAGTTGAGGTAGCCTGGAGCACCACGCTCTCACTTGGCACAGGTGAGGAGGCGTTGAAAAGCAGCCGGCTGGTGACCACCGCAGACGTAGATCTGTAAACAGAGCCATTTTTCAGTTGCATTGCAAGGCAGAGCAATTTCTTTCCTTCTATATTTTTCTTCCTCTTTTCAAAAACAGGCCAGTGAATGAAGCACTTTACACACGTACATGACTGCAGGACCTGGGGTGGTGGCGATGGGAGCAAAGGTGGTTGTGGTCTGACCTGCAAGGACAAGAAATTACAGCTTGGTGACTGGGTTGAAGAGTCTTAGCAGCCCAAGAGAAGACATCCCTTGTGACCTGATCGTTCAAGGCCCAGCAAACGCTTTGAGGGGCTGAGCGAGGAACAAGCAGCACGCCAACATGATGGCCCAATGTCAAGAGCAACTTACTGATTCTCCTAATTTCATTCAAGAAGCTGACGGGTTGTTTGGCATCCTGCTCTTGGAAAACATACTCCATGCTCCCCTCAATCTGGGCTGCAGCACTCCTGCAAAAGAAGCCATCCTTTAAGAAAATAACCCAGATCCATTCAAGAAGCACCTCTTCAGATGAAGAAGCTGAGGACAAGCATATAAAAAGGGCAGTGGCAACACTGCATCTCACTACAAATACGGCGCTCTCCGTGCACTCACGTGAAGTTAGAGCTCTGCGCCTCAAACGGTGGCTGGTCGGGCTCATTGAGCAGAAGGTTGAGCTGCATGGGAAAAGGGAAGAGCTTAGTCAAACTGGGGCTGGCAGAAACAGACTTGACTCTGGGCTGCCTCATAAGAGGTGGCAAAGTGGACTCACCGCGTTGTTGATGGAGCTTTGTATTTGGGGGTAGGTGTCGTTCCTCAGATCGGGGCTGGCGGGCACGCTCAGGTTGCTGATGGCGAATGTGAAGGTGACGGCGTAGGAGGTGTCTGACAGTTCTGTGGAGCAAAGGAATGTTGTCTTTAAATGGTTGGCTCAACAAGAGACAGTTCTCCCAGGGACCACATGGCGTGAGCGGGCCAATGAGGTGCGTGGAATGGGAGAGCAAGACTTACTCAGGTAGGTGACATTCAGCACTCTCACGGTCCCATTGAGGCTGGAGAGTCGAGAGTCCAGCAGAGTTGAGGTAGCCTGGAGCACCACGCTCTCACTTGGCACAGGTGAGGAGGCGTTGAAAAGCAGCCGGCTGGTGACCACCGCAGACGTCGATCTGTAAACAGAGCCATTTTTCAGTTGCATTGCAAGGCAGAGCAATTTCTTTCCTTCTATATTTTTCTTCCTCTTTTCAAAAACAGGCCAGTGAATGAAGCACTTTACACACGTACATGACTGCGGGACCTGGGGTGGTGGCGACGGGAGCAAAGGTGGTTGTGGTCTGACCTGCAAGGACAAGAAATTACAGCTTGGTGACTGGGTTGAAGAGTCTTAGCAGCCCAAGAGAAGACATCCCTTGTGACCTGATCGTTCAAGGCCCAGCAAACGCTTTGAGGGGCTGAGCGAGGAACAAGCAGCACGCCAACATGATGGCCCAATGTCTAGAGCAACTTACTGATTCTCCTAATTTCATTCAAGAAGCTGACGGGTTGTTTGGCATCCTGCTCTTGGAAAACATACTCCATGCTCCCCTCAATCTGGGCTGCAGCACTCCTGCAAAAGAAGCCATCCTTTAAGAAAACAACCCAGATCCATTCAAGAAGCACCTCTTCAGATGAAGAAGCTGAGGACAAGCATATAAAAAGGGCAGTGGCAACACTGCATCTCACTACAAATACAGCGCTCTCCGTGCACTCACGTGAAGTTAGAGCTCTGCGCCTCAAACGGTGGCTGGTCGGGCTCATTGAGCAGAAGGTTGAGCTGCATGGGAAAAGGGAAGAGCTTAGTCAAACTGGGGCTGGCAGAAACAGACTTGACTCTGGGCTGCCTCATAAGAGGTGGCAAAGTGGACTCACCGCGCTGTTGATGGAGCTTTGTATTTGGGGGTAGGTGTCGTTCCTCAGATCGGGGCTGGCGGGCACGCTCAGGTTGCTGATGGCGAATGTGAAGGTGACGGCGTAGGAGGTGTCTGACAGTTCTGTGGAGCAAAGGAATGTTGTCTTTAAATGGTTGAGTCAAGGAGAGACAGTTCTCCCAGGGACCACATGGCGTGAGCGGGCCAATGAGGTGCGTGGAACAGGAGAGCAAGACTTACTCAGGTAGGTGACATTCAGCACTCTCACGGTCCCATTGAGGCTGGAGAGTCGAGAGTCCAGCAGAGTTGAGGTAGCCTGGAGCACCACGCTCTCACTTGGCACAGGTGAGGAGGCGTTGAAAAGCAGCCGGCTGGTGACCACCGCAGACGCAGATCTGTAAACAGAGCCATTTTTCAGTTGCATTGCAAGGCAGAGCAATTTCTTTCCTTCTATATTTTTCTTCCTCTTTTCAAAAACAGGCCAGTGAATGAAGCACTTTACACACGTACATGACTGCGGGACCTGGGGTGGTGGCGACGGGAGCAAAGGTGGTTGTGGTCTGACCTGCAAGGACAAGAAATTACAGCTTGGTGACTGGGATGAAGTGTCCTAGCAGCCCAAGAGAAGACATCCCTTGTGACCTGATCGTTCAAGGCCCAGCAAACGCTTTGAGGGGCTGAGCGAGGAACAAGCAGCACGCCAACATGATGGCCCAATGTCAAGAGCAACTTACTGATTCTCCTAATTTCATTCAAGAAGCTGACGGGTTGTTTGGCATCCTGCTCTTGGAAAACATACTCCATGCTCCCCTCAATCTGGGCTGCAGCACTCCTGCAAAAGAAGCCATCCTTTAAGAAAACAACCCAGGTCCATCCAAGAAGCACTTCTTCAGATGAAGAAGCTGAGGACAAGCATGTAAAAATGGCAGTGGCAACACTGCATCTCACTACAAATACGGCGCTCTCCATGCACTTACGTGAAGTTAGAGCTCTGCGGCGCAAACGCTGGCTGGTCGGGCTCGTTCAGCAGAAGGTTGAGCTGCATGGGAAAAGGGAAGAGCTTAGTCAAACTGGGGCTGGCAGAAACAGACTTGACTCTGGGCTGCCTCATAAGAGGTGGCAAAGTGGACTCACCGCATTGTTGATGGAGCTTTGTATTTGGGGGTAGGTGTCGTTCCTCAGATCGGGGCTGGCGGGCACGCTCAGGTTGCTGATGGCGAATGTGAAGGTGACGGCGTAGGAGGTGTCTGACAGTTCTGTGGAGCAAAGGAATGTTGTCTTTAAATGGTTGGCTCAACAAGAGACAGTTCTCCCAGGGACCACATGGCGTGAGCGGGCCAATGAGGTGCGTGGAATGGGAGAGCAAGACTTACTCAGGTAGGTGACATTCAGCACTCTCACGGTCCCATTGAGGCTGGAGAGTCGAGAGTCCAGCAGAGTTGAGGTAGCCTGGAGCACCACGCTCTCACTTGGCACAGGTGAGGAGGCGTTGAAAAGCAGCCGGCTGGTGACCACCGCAGACGTCGATCTGTAAACAGAGCCATTTTTCAGTTGCATTGCAAGGCAGAGCAATTTCTCTCCTTCTTTACTTTTCTTCCTCTTTTCAAAAACAGGCCAATGAATGAAGCTCTTTACACACGTACATGACTGCGGGACCTGAGGTGGTGGTGACGGGAGCAAAGGTGGTTGCCGTCTGACCTGCAAGCACAAAAAATGACAGCTTGGTGACTGGGATGAAGTGTCCTAGCAGCCCAAGAGAAGATATCCCTTGTGACCTGAGCATTCAAGGCCCAGCAAACGCTTTGAGTGGCTGAGCGAGGAATAAGCAGCATGCCAACATGATGGGCCAATGTCAGGAGCAACTTACTGATTCTCCTAATTTCATTCAAGAAGCTGACGGGTTGTTTGGCATCCTGCTCTTGGAAAACATACTCCATGCTCCCCTCAATCTGGGCTGCAGCACTCCTGCAAAAGAAGCCATCCTTTAAGATACCAACCCAGGTCCATCCAAGAAGCACTTCTTCAGATGAAGAAGCTGAGGACAAGCATGTAAAAATGGCAGTGGCAACACTGCATCTCACTACAAATACGGCGCTCTCCATGCACTTACGTGAAGTTAGAGCTCTGCGGCGCAAACGCTGGCTGGTCGGGCTCGTTCAGCAGAAGGTTGAGCTGCATGGGAAAAGGGAAGAGCTTAGTCAAACTGGGGCTGGCAGAAACAGACTTGACTCTGGGCTGCCTCATAAGAGGTGGCAAAGTGGACTCACCGCGTTGTTGATGGAGCTTTGTATTTGGGGGTAGGTGTCGTTCCTCAGATCGGGGCTGGCGGGCACGCTCAGGTTGCTGATGGCGAATGTGAAGGTGATGGCGTAGGAGGTGTCTGACAGTTCTGTGGAGCAAAGGAATATTGTCTTTAAATGGTTGGCTCAACAAGAGACAGTTCTCCCAGGGACCACATGGCGTGAGCGGGCCAATGAGGTGCGTGGAATGGGAGAGCAAGACTTACTCAGGTAGGTGACATTCAGCACTCTCACGGTCCCATTGAGGCTGGAGAGTCGAGAGTCCAGCAGAGTTGAGGTAGCCTGGAGCACCACGCTCTCACTTGGCACAGGTGAGGAGGCGTTGAAAAGCAGCCGGCTGGTGACCACCGCAGACGCAGATCTGTAAACAGAGCCATTTTTCAGTTGCATTGCAAGGCAGAGCAATTTCTTTCCTTCTATATTTTTCTTCCTCTTTTCAAAAACAGGCCAGTGAATGAAGCACTTTACACACGTACATGACTGCGGGACCTGGGGTGGTGGCGACGGGAGCAAAGGTGGTTGTGGTCTGACCTGCAAGGACAAGAAATTACAGCTTGGTGACTGGGTTGAAGAGTCTTAGCAGCCCAAGAGAAGACATCCCTTGTGACCTGATCGTTCAAGGCCCAGCAAACGCTTTGAGGGGCTGAGCGAGGAACAAGCAGCACGCCAACATGATGGCCCAATGTCTAGAGCAACTTACTGATTCTCCTAATTTCATTCAAGAAGCTGACGGGTTGTTTGGCATCCTGCTCTTGGAAAACATACTCCATGCTCCCCTCAATCTGGGCTGCAGCACTCCTGCAAAAGAAGCCATCCTTTAAGAAAACAACCCAGATCCATTCAAGAAGCACCTCTTCAGATGAAGAAGCTGAGGACAAGCATATAAAAAGGGCAGTGGCAACACTGCATCTCACTACAAATACAGCGCTCTCCGTGCACTCACGTGAAGTTAGAGCTCTGCGCCTCAAACGGTGGCTGGTCGGGCTCATTGAGCAGAAGGTTGAGCTGCATGGGAAAAGGGAAGAGCTTAGTCAAACTGGGGCTGGCAGAAACAGACTTGACTCTGGGCTGCCTCATAAGAGGTGGCAAAGTGGACTCACCGCGCTGTTGATGGAGCTTTGTATTTGGGGGTAGGTGTCGTTCCTCAGATCGGGGCTGGCGGGCACGCTCAGGCTGCTGATGGCGAATGTGAAGGTGACGGCGTAGGAGGTGTCTGACAGTTCTGTGGAGCAAAGGAATGTTGTCTTTAAATGGTTGGCTCAACGAGAGACAGTTCTCCCAGGGACCACATGGCGTGAGCGGGCCAATGAGGTGCGTGGAATGGGAGAGCAAGACTTACTCAGGTAGGTGACATTCAGCACTCTCACGGTCCCATTGAGGCTGGAGAGTCGAGAGTCCAGCAGAGTTGAGGTAGCCTGGAGCACCACGCTCTCACTTGGCACAGGTGAGGAGGCGTTGAAAAGCAGCCGGCTGGTGACCACCGCAGACGTCGATCTGTAAACAGAGCCATTTTTCAGTTGCATTGCAAGGCAGAGCAATTTCTCTCCTTCTTTATTTTTCTTCCTCTTTTCAAAAACAGGCCAATGAATGAAGCTCTTTACACACGTACATGACTGCGGGACCTGAGGTGGTGGTGACGGGAGCAAAGGTGGTTGCCGTCTGACCTGCAAGCACAAAAAATGACAGCTTGGTGACTGGGATGAAGTGTCCTAGCAGCCCAAGAGAAGATATCCCTTGTGACCTGAGCATTCAAGGCCCAGCAAACGCTTTGAGTGGCTGAGCGAGGAATAAGCAGCATGCCAACATGATGGGCCAATGTCAGGAGCAACTTACTGATTCTCCTAATTTCATTCAAGAAGCTGACGGGTTGTTTGGCATCCTGCTCTTGGAAAACATACTCCATGCTCCCCTCAATCTGGGCTGCAGCACTCCTGCAAAAGAAGCCATCCTTTAAGATACCATCTCAGATCCATCCAAGAAGCACTTCTTCAGATGAAGAAGCTGAGGACAAGCATGTAAAAATGGCAGTGGCAACACTGCATCTCACTACAAATACGGCGCTCTCCATGCACTTACGTGAAGTTAGAGCTCTGCGGCGCAAACGCTGGCTGGTCGGGCTCGTTCAGCAGAAGGTTGAGCTGCATGGGAAAAGGGAAGAGCTTAGTCAAACTGGGGCTGGCAGAAACAGACTTGACTCTGGGCTGCCTCGTAAGAGGTGGCAAAGTGGACTCACCGCGTTGTTGATGGAGCTTTGTATTTGGGGGTAGGTGTCGTTCCTCAGATCGGGGCTGGCGGGCACGCTCAGGTTGCTGATGGCGAATGTGAAGGTGATGGCGTAGGAGGTGTCTGACAGTTCTGTGGAGCAAAGGAATATTGTCTTTAAATGGTTGGCTCAACAAGAGACAGTTCTCCCAGGGACCACATGGCGTGAGCGGGCCAATGAGGTGCGTGGAATGGGAGAGCAAGACTTACTCAGGTAGGTGACATTCAGCACTCTCACGGTCCCATTGAGGCTGGAGAGTCGAGAGTCCAGCAGAGTTGAGGTAGCCTGGAGCACCACGCTCTCACTTGGCACAGGTGAGGAGGCGTTGAAAAGCAGCCGGCTGGTGACCACCGCAGACGTAGATCTGTAAACAGAGCCATTTTTCAGTTGCATTGCAAGGCAGAGCAATTTCTCTCCTTCTTTATCTTTCTTCCTCTTTTCAAAAACAGGCCAATGAATGAAGCTCTTTACACACGTACATGACTGCGGGACCTGAGGTGGTGGTGACGGGAGCAAAGGTGGTTGCCGTCTGACCTGCAAGCACAAAAAATGACAGCTTGGTGACTGGGATGAAGTGTCCTGGCAGCCCAAGAGAAGATATCCCTTGTGACCTGAGCATTCAAGGCCCAGCAAACGCTTTGAGGGGCTGAGCGAGGAACAAGCAGCACGCCAACATGATGGCCCAATGTCTAGAGCAACTTACTGATTCTCCTAATTTCATTCAAGAAGCTGACGGGTTGTTTGGCATCCTGCTCTTGGAAAACATACTCCATGCTCCCCTCAATCTGGGCTGCAGCACTCCTGCAAAAGAAGCCATCCTTTAAGAAAACAACCCAGATCCATTCAAGAAGCACCTCTTCAGATGAAGAAGCTGAGGACAAGCATATAAAAAGGGCAGTGGCAACACTGCATCTCACTACAAATACAGCGCTCTCCGTGTACTCACGTGAAGTTAGAGCTCTGCGCCTCAAACGGTGGCTGGTCGGGCTCATTGAGCAGAAGGTTGAGCTGCATGGGAAAAGGGAAGAGCTTAGTCAAACTGGGGCTGGCAGAAACAGACTTGACTCTGGGCTGCCTCATAAGAGGTGGCAAAGTGGACTCACCGCGCTGTTGATGGAGCTTTGTATTTGGGGGTAGGTGTCGTTCCTCAGATCGGGGCTGGCGGGCACGCTCAGGCTGCTGATGGCGAATGTGAAGGTGACGGCGTAGGAGGTGTCTGACAGTTCTGTGGAGCAAAGGAATGTTGTCTTTAAATGGTTGAGTCAAGGAGAGACAGTTCTCCCAGGGACCACATGGCGTGAGCGGGCCAATGAGGTGCGTGGAACAGGAGAGCAAGACTTACTCAGGTAGGTGACATTCAGCACTCTCACGGTCCCATTGAGGCTGGAGAGTCGAGAGTCCAGCAGAGTTGAGGTAGCCTGGAGCACCACGCTCTCACTTGGCACAGGTGAGGAGGCGTTGAAAAGCAGCCGGCTGGTGACCACCGCAGACGCAGATCTGTAAACAGAGCCATTTTTTCAGTTGCATTGCAAGGCAGAGCAATTTCTTTCCTTCTATATTTTTCTTCCTCTTTTCAAAAACAGGCCAGTGAATGAAGCACTTTACACACGTACATGACTGCGGGACCTGGGGTGGTGGCGACGGGAGCAAAGGTGGTTGTGGTCTGACCTGCAAGGACAAGAAATTACAGCTTGGTGACTGGGTTGAAGAGTCTTAGCAGCCCAAGAGAAGACATCCCTTGTGACCTGATCGTTCAAGGCCCAGCAAACGCTTTGAGGGGCTGAGCGAGGAACAAGCAGCACGCCAACATGATGGCCCAATGTCTAGAGCAACTTACTGATTCTCCTAATTTCATTCAAGAAGCTGACGGGTTGTTTGGCATCCTGCTCTTGGAAAACATACTCCATGCTCCCCTCAATCTGGGCTGCAGCACTCCTGCAAAAGAAGCCATCCTTTAAGAAAACAACCCAGATCCATTCAAGAAGCACCTCTTCAGATGAAGAAGCTGAGGACAAGCATATAAAAAGGGCAGTGGCAACACTGCATCTCACTACAAATACAGCGCTCTCCGTGCACTCACGTGAAGTTAGAGCTCTGCGCCTCAAACGGTGGCTGGTCGGGCTCATTGAGCAGAAGGTTGAGCTGCATGGGAAAAGGGAAGAGCTTAGTCAAACTGGGGCTGGCAGAAACAGACTTGACTCTGGGCTGCCTCATAAGAGGTGGCAAAGTGGACTCACCGCGCTGTTGATGGAGCTTTGTATTTGGGGGTAGGTGTCGTTCCTCAGATCGGGGCTGGCGGGCACGCTCAGGTTGCTGATGGCGAATGTGAAGGTGACGGCGTAGGAGGTGTCTGACAGTTCTGTGGAGCAAAGGAATGTTGTCTTTAAATGGTTGAGTCAAGGAGAGACAGTTCTCCCAGGGACCACATGGCGTGAGCGGGCCAATGAGGTGCGTGGAACAGGAGAGCAAGACTTACTCAGGTAGGTGACATTCAGCACTCTCACGGTCCCATTGAGGCTGGAGAGTCGAGAGTCCAGCAGAGTTGAGGTAGCCTGGAGCACCACGCTCTCACTTGGCACAGGTGAGGAGGCGTTGAAAAGCAGCCGGCTGGTGACCACCGCAGACGCAGATCTGTAAACAGAGCCATTTTTCAGTTGCATTGCAAGGCAGAGCAATTTCTTTCCTTCTATATTTTTCTTCCTCTTTTCAAAAACAGGCCAGTGAATGAAGCACTTTACACACGTACATGACTGCGGGACCTGGGGTGGTGGCGACGGGAGCAAAGGTGGTTGTGGTCTGACCTGCAAGGACAAGAAATTACAGCTTGGTGACTGGGATGAAGTGTCCTAGCAGCCCAAGAGAAGACATCCCTTGTGACCTGATCGTTCAAGGCCCAGCAAACGCTTTGAGGGGCTGAGCGAGGAACAAGCAGCACGCCAACATGATGGCCCAATGTCAAGAGCAACTTACTGATTCTCCTAATTTCATTCAAGAAGCTGACGGGTTGTTTGGCATCCTGCTCTTGGAAAACATACTCCATGCTCCCCTCAATCTGGGCTGCAGCACTCCTGCAAAAGAAGCCATCCTTTAAGAAAACAACCCAGGTCCATCCAAGAAGCACTTCTTCAGATGAAGAAGCTGAGGACAAGCATGTAAAAAATGGCAGTGGCAACACTGCATCTCACTACAAATACGGCGCTCTCCATGCACTTACGTGAAGTTAGAGCTCTGCGGCGCAAACGCTGGCTGGTCGGGCTCGTTCAGCAGAAGGTTGAGCTGCATGGGAAAAGGGAAGAGCTTAGTCAAACTGGGGCTGGCAGAAACAGACTTGACTCTGGGCTGCCTCATAAGAGGTGGCAAAGTGGACTCACCGCATTGTTGATGGAGCTTTGTATTTGGGGGTAGGTGTCGTTCCTCAGATCGGGGCTGGCGGGCACGCTCAGGTTGCTGATGGCGAATGTGAAGGTGACGGCGTAGGAGGTGTCTGACAGTTCTGTGGAGCAAAGGAATGTTGTCTTTAAATGGTTGGCTCAACAAGAGACAGTTCTCCCAGGGACCACATGGCGTGAGCGGGCCAATGAGGTGCGTGGAATGGGAGAGCAAGACTTACTCAGGTAGGTGACATTCAGCACTCTCACGGTCCCATTGAGGCTGGAGAGTCGAGAGTCCAGCAGAGTTGAGGTAGCCTGGAGCACCACGCTCTCACTTGGCAAAGGTGAGGAGGCGTTGAAAAGCAGCCGGCTGGTGACCACCGCAGACGTCGATCTGTAAACAGAGCCATTTTTCAGTTGCATTGCAAGGCAGAGCAATTTCTCTCCTTCTTTATTTTTCTTCCTCTTTTCAAAAACAGGCCAATGAATGAAGCTCTTTACACACGTACATGACTGCGGGACCTGAGGTGGTGGTGACGGGAGCAAAGGTGGTTGCCGTCTGACCTGCAAGCACAAAAAATGACAGCTTGGTGACTGGGATGAAGTGTCCTAGCAGCCCAAGAGAAGATATCCCTTGTGACCTGAGCATTCAAGGCCCAGCAAACGCTTTGAGTGGCTGAGCGAGGAATAAGCAGCATGCCAACATGATGGGCCAATGTCAGGAGCAACTTACTGATTCTCCTAATTTCATTCAAGAAGCTGACGGGTTGTTTGGCATCCTGCTCTTGGAAAACATACTCCATGCTCCCCTCAATCTGGGCTGCAGCACTCCTGCAAAAGAAGCCATCCTTTAAGATACCAACCCAGGTCCATCCAAGAAGCACTTCTTCAGATGAAGAAGCTGAGGACAAGCATGTAAAAATGGCAGTGGCAACACTGCATCTCACTACAAATACGGCGCTCTCCATGCACTTACGTGAAGTTAGAGCTCTGCGGCGCAAACGCTGGCTGGTCGGGCTCGTTCAGCAGAAGGTTGAGCTGCATGGGAAAAGGGAAGAGCTTAGTCAAACTGGGGCTGGCAGAAACAGACTTGACTCTGGGCTGCCTCATAAGAGGTGGCAAAGTGGACTCACCGCGTTGTTGATGGAGCTTTGTATTTGGGGGTAGGTGTCGTTCCTCAGATCGGGGCTGGCGGGCACGCTCAGGTTGCTGATGGCGAATGTGAAGGTGATGGCGTAGGAGGTGTCTGACAGTTCTGTGGAGCAAAGGAATATTGTCTTTAAATGGTTGGCTCAACAAGAGACAGTTCTCCCAGGGACCACATGGCGTGAGCGGGCCAATGAGGTGCGTGGAATGGGAGAGCAAGACTTACTCAGGTAGGTGACATTCAGCACTCTCACGGTCCCATTGAGGCTGGAGAGTCGAGAGTCCAGCAGAGTTGAGGTAGCCTGTAGCACCACGCTCTCACTTGGCACAGGTGAGGAGGCGTTGAAAAGCAGCCGGCTGGTGACCACCGCAGACGTAGATCTGTAAACAGAGCCATTTTTCAGTTGCATTGCAAGGCAGAGCAATTTCTCTCCTTCTTTATCTTTCTTCCTCTTTTCAAAAACAGGCCAATGAATGAAGCTCTTTACACACGTACATGACTGCGGGACCTGAGGTGGTGGTGACGGGAGCAAAGGTGGTTGCCGTCTGACCTGCAAGCACAAAAAATGACAGCTTGGTGACTGGGATGAAGTGTCCTGGCAGCCCAAGAGAAGATATCCCTTGTGACCTGAGCATTCAAGGCCCAGCAAACGCTTTGAGGGGCTGAGCGAGGAACAAGCAGCACGCCAACATGATGGCCCAATGTCTAGAGCAACTTACTGATTCTCCTAATTTCATTCAAGAAGCTGACGGGTTGTTTGGCATCCTGCTCTTGGAAAACATACTCCATGCTCCCCTCAATCTGGGCTGCAGCACTCCTGCAAAAGAAGCCATCCTTTAAGAAAACAACCCAGATCCATTCAAGAAGCACCTCTTCAGATGAAGAAGCTGAGGACAAGCATATAAAAATGGCAGTGGCAACACTGCATCTCACTACAAATACAGCGCTCTCCGTGCACTCACGTGAAGTTAGAGCTCTGCGCCTCAAACGGTGGCTGGTCGGGCTCATTGAGCAGAAGGTTGAGCTGCATGGGAAAAGGGAAGAGCTTAGTCAAACTGGGGCTGGCAGAAACAGACTTGACTCTGGGCTGCCTCATAAGAGGTGGCAAAGTGGACTCACCGCGCTGTTGATGGAGCTTTGTATTTGGGGGTAGGTGTCGTTCCTCAGATCGGGGCTGGCGGGCACGCTCAGGCTGCTGATGGCGAATGTGAAGGTGACGGCGTAGGAGGTGTCTGACAGTTCTGTGGAGCAAAGGAATGTTGTCTTTAAATGGTTGAGTCAAGGAGAGACAGTTCTCCCAGGGACCACATGGCGTGAGCGGGCCAATGAGGTGCGTGGAACAGGAGAGCAAGACTTACTCAGGTAGGTGACATTCAGCACTCTCACGGTCCCATTGAGGCTGGAGAGTCGAGAGTCCAGCAGAGTTGAGGTAGCCTGGAGCACCACGCTCTCACTTGGCACAGGTG
>NC_044505.1:19447494-19483376 GCF_902362185.1 Chanos chanos
AAGAGTCATGTGTTGTAGGCAGTGCTGTAGTTGTTTGTGCTACCGTAGTTGTAGCCGAAGTAGTGGTTGTTGTGCTGGGGTAGGGCGATGTAGTCAGAGTTGTTGTTGATGCCTCTGTAGTTGAGGTTAGTGCAGTTGTTGTAGGTTGCACTGTTGTAGTTTCTTGAGGGGTACTCGTATGGAGTGTAGTAGTGGTTGATGCAGTTGTTGTTGGAGTAGATGTTGTAATGGGAGTTGTTGTAGTGGGGCTTAATGTTGTGGATGGAGAACTGGTTGTTGTTGGTGATGAAGTTGTTGTTGGAACAGGAGTGGTAGTTGGGTTGAATGTTGTGGTTGGACCAGTAGTTGTTGGTAAGGATGTTGTTGTTGAAGAGTCAGCTGTTGTAGGCAGTGCTGTAGTTGTTTGTGCTGCCGTAGTTGGACCTGAAGTAGTTGTTGTTGTGCTGGGGTAGGGCGATGTAGTCAGAGTTGTTGTTGCTGCCTCTGTAGTTGAGGTTAGTGCAGTTGTTGTAGGTTGCACTGTTGTAGTTTCTTGAGGGGTACTCGTTTGGAGTGTAGTAGTGGTTGATGCAGTGGTTGTTGGAGTAGATGTAGTAATGGGAGTTGTTGTAGTGGGGCTTAATGTTGTGAATGGAGAAATGGTTGTTGTTGGTGATGAAGTTGTTGTTGGAACTGGAGTGGTAGTTGGATTGAATGTTGTGGTTGGACCAGTAGTTGTTGGTAAGGATGTTGCTGTTGAAGAGTCAGGTGTTGTGGGCAGTGCTGTAGTTGTTTGTGCTGCCGTAGTTGGACGTGAAGTAGTTGTTGTTGTGCTGGGGTAGGGCGATGTAGTCAGAGTTGTTGTTGATGACTCTGTAGTTGAGGTTAGTGCAGTTGTTGTAGGTTGCACTGTTGTAGTTTCTTGAGGGGTACTCGTGTGGAGTGTAGTAGTGGTTGATGCAGTTGTTGTTGGAGTAGATGTTGTAATGGGAGTTGTTGTAGCTGGGCTTAATGTTGTGAATGGAGAACTGGTTGTTGTTGGTGATGAAGTTGTTGTTGGAACAGGAGTGGTAGTTGGGTTGAATGTTGTGGTTGGACCAGTAGTTGTTGGTAAGGATGTTGTTGTTGAAGAGTCAGCTGTTGTGGGCAGTGCTGTAGTTGTTTGTGTTAAAGTAGTTGGACCTGAAGTAGTTGTTGTTGTGCTGGGGTAGGGCGATGTAGTCAGAGTTGTTGTTGCTGCCTCTGTAGTTGAGGTTAGTGCAGTTGTTGTAGGTTGCACTGTTGTAGTTTCTTGAGGGGTACTCGTGTGGAGTGTAGTAGTGGTTGATGCAGTTGTTGTTGGAGTAGATGTTGTAATGGGAGTTGTTGTAGCTGGGCTTAATGTTGTGAATGGAGAACTGGTTGTTGTTGGTGATGAAGTTGTTGTTGGAACAGGAGTGGTAGTTGGGTTGAATGTTGTGGTTGGACCAGTAGTTGTTGGTAAGGATGTTGCTGTTGAAGCGTCAGCTGTTGTAGGCAGTGCTGTAGTTGTTTGTGTTAACGTAGTTGTACCTGAAGTAGTTGTTGTTGTGCTGGGGTAGGGCGATGTAGTCAGAGTTGTTGTTGCTGCCTCTGTAGTTGAGGTTAGTGCAGTTGTTGTAGGTTGCACTGTTGTAGTTTCTTGAGGGGTACTCGTATGTAGTGTAGTAGTGATTGATGCAGTGGTTGTTGGAGCAGATGTAGTAATGGGAGTTGTTGTAGTGGGGCTTAATGTTGTGGTTGGAGAACTGGTTGTTGTTGGTGATGAAGTTGTTGTTGGAACAGGGGTGGTAGTTGGACTGAATGTTGTGGTTGGACCAGTAGTTGTTGGTAAGGATGTTGTTGTTGAAGAGTCAGGTGTTGTGGGCAGTGCTGTAGTTGTTTGTGCTGCCGTAGTTGTACCTGAAGTAGTTGTTGTTGTGCTGGGGTAGGGCGATGTAGTCAGAGTTGTTGTTGATGCCTCTGTAGTTGAGGTTAGTGCAGTTGTTGTAGGTTGCACTGTAGTAGTTTCTTGAAGAGGACTCGTTTGGAGTGTAGTAGTGGTTGATGCAGTGGTTGTTGGAGCAGATGTAGTAATGGGAGATGCTGTAGTGGGGCTTAATGTTGTGAATGGAGAGATGGTTGTTGTTGGTGATGAAGTTGTTGTTGGAACAGGAGTGGTAGTTGGATTGAATGTTGTGGTTGGACCAGTAGTTATTGGTAAGGATGTTGCTGTTGAAGAGTCAGGTGTTGTGGGCAGTGCTGTAGTTGTTTGTGCTGCCGTAGTTGGACCTGAAGTAGTTGTTGTTGTGCTGGGGTAGGGCGATGTAGTCAGAGTTGTTGTTGATGCCTCTGTAGTTGAGGTTAGTGCAGTTGTTGTAGGTTGCACTGTTGTAGTTTCTTGAGGGGTACTCGTGTGGAGTGTAGTAGTGGTTGATGCAGTTGTTGTTGGAGTAGATGTTGTAATGGGAGTTGTTGTAGTTGGGCTTAATGTTGTGGTTGGAAAACTGGTTGTTGTTGGTGATGAAGTTGTTGTTGGAACTGGAGTGGTAGTTGGGTTGAATGTTGTGGTTGGACCAGTAGTTGTTGGTAAGGATGCTGCTGTTGAAGCGTCAGCTGTTGTAGGCAGTGCTGTAGTTGTTTGCGTTACCGTAGTTGGACCTGAAGTAGTTGTTTTTGTGCTGGGGTATGGCGATGTAGTCAGAGTTGTTGTTGCTGCCTCTGTAGTTGAGGTTAGTGCAGTTGTTGTAGGTTGCACTGTTGTAGTTTCTTGAGGGGTACTCGTGTGGAGTGTAGTAGTGGTTGATGCAGTTGTTGTTGGAGTAGATGTTGTAATGGGAGTTGTTGTAGTGGGGCTTAATGTTGTGGATAGAGAACTAGTTGTTGTTGGTGATGAAGTTGTTGTTGGAACAGGAGTGGTAGTTGGGTTGAAGGTTGTGGTTGGACCAGTAGTTGTTGGTAAGGATTTTGTTGAAGAGTCAGCTGTTGAAGGCAGTGCTGTACTTGTTTGTGGTACCGTAGTTGTAGCTGAAGTAGTTGTTGTTGTGCTGGGGTAGGGCGATGTAGTCAGAGTTGTTGTTGATGCCTCTGTAGTTGAGGTTAGTGCAGTTGTTGTAGGTTGCACTGTTGTAGTTTCTTGAGGGGTACTCGTATGGAGTGTAGTAGTGGTTGATGCAGTTGTTGTTGGAGTAGATGTTGTAATGGGAGTTGTTGTAGTGGGGCTTAAAGTTGTGGATGGAGAAATGGTTGTTGTTGGTGATGAAGTTGTTGTTGGAACTGGAGTGGTAGTTGGATTGAATGTTGTAGTTGGACCAGTAGTTGTTGGTAAGGATGTTGTTGTTGAAGAGTCAGCTGTTGTAGGCAGTGCTGTAGTTGTTTGTGCTGCCGTAGTTGGACCTGAAGTAGTTGTTGTTGTGCTGGGGTAGGGCGATGTAGTCAGAGTTGTTGTTGATGCCTCTGTAGTTGAGGTTAGTGCAGTTGTTGTAGGTTGCACTGTTGTAGTTTCTTGAGGGGTACTCGTGTGGAGTGTAGTAGTGGTTGATGCAGTTGTTGTTGGAGTAGATGTTGTAATGGGAGTTGTTGTAGTGGGGCTTAATGTTGTGAATGGAGAAATGGTTGTTGTTGGTGATGAAGTTGTTGTTGGAACAGGAGTGGTAGTTGGATTGAATGTTGTGGTTGGACCAGTAGTTGTTGGTAAGGATGTTGCTGTTGAAGAGTCAGCTGTTGTGGGCAGTGCTGTAGTTGTTTGTGCTGCCGTAGTTGGACCTGAAGTAGTTGTTGTTGTGCTGGGGTAGGGCGATGTAGTCAGAGTTGTTGTTGATGCCTCTGTAGTTGAGGTTAGTGCAGTTGTTGTAGGTTGCACTGTTGTAGTTTCTTGAGGGGTACTCGTGTGGAGTGTAGTAGTGGTTGATGCAGTTGTTGTTGGAGTAGATGTTGTAATGGGAGTTGTTGTAGTGGGGCTTAATGTTGTGAATGGAGAACTGGTTGTTGTTGGTGATGAAGTTGTTGTTGGAACAGGAGTGGTAGTTGGGTTGAATGTTGTGGTTGGACCAGTAGTTGTTGGTAAGGATGTTGCTGTTGAAGAGTCAGCTGTTGTGGGCAGTGCTGTAGTTGTTTGTGCTGACGTAGTTGGACCTGAAGTAGTTGTTGTTGTGCTGGGGTAGGGCGATGTAGTCAGAGTTGTTGTCTGATGCCTCTGTAGTTGAGGTTAGTGCAGTTGTTGTAGGTTGCACTGTTGTAGTTTCTTGAGGGGTACTCGTGTGGAGTGTAGTAGTGGTTGATGCAGTTGTTGTTGGAGTAGATGTTGTAATGGGAGTTGTTGTAGCTGGGCTTAAAGTTGTGAATGGAGAACTGGTTGTTGTTGGTGATGAAGTTGTTGTTGGAACAGGAGTGGTAGTTGGGTTTAATGTTGTGGTTGGACCAGTAGTTGTTGGTAAGGATGTTGCTGTTGAAGCGTCAGCTGTTGTAGGCAGTGCTGTAGTTGTTTTTGTTAACGTAGTTGTACCTGAAGAAGTTGTTGTTGTGCTGGGGTAGGGCGATGTAGTCAGAGTTGTTGTTGCTGCCTCTGTAGTTGAGGTTAGTGCAGTTGTTGTAGGTTGCACTGTTGCAGTTTCTTGAGGGGTACTCGTATGTAGTGTAGTAGTGATTGATGCAGTGGTTGTTGGAGCAGATGTAGTAATGGGAGTTGTTGTAGTGGGGCTTAATGTTGTGGTTGGAGAACTGGTTGTTGTTGGTGATGAAGTTGTTGTTGGAACAGGGGTGGTAGTTGGACTGAATGTTGTGGTTGGACCAGTAGTTGTTGGTAAGGATGTTGTTGTTGAAGAGTCAGGTGTTGTGGGCAGTGCTGTAGTTGTTTGTGCTGCCGTAGTTGTACCTGAAGTAGTTGTTGTTGTGCTGGGGTAGGGCGATGTAGTCAGAGTTGTTGTTGATGCCTCTGTAGTTGAGGTTAGTGCAGTTGTTGTAGGTTGCACTGAAGTAGTTTCTTGAAGAGGACTCGTTTGGAGTGTAGTAGTGATTGATGCAGTGGTTGTTGGAGCAGATGTAGTAATGGGAAATGCTGTAGTGGGGCTTAATGTTGTGAATGGAGAGATGGTTGTTGTTGGTGATGAAGTTGTTGTTGGAACAGGAGTGGTAGTTGGATTGAATGTTGTGGTTGGACCAGTAGTTGTTGGTAAGGATGTTGCTGTTGAAGAGTCAGGTGTTGTGGGCAGTGCTGTAGTTGTTTGTGCTGCCGTAGTTGGACCTGAAGTAGTTGTTGTTGTGCTGGGGTAGGGCGATGTAGTCAGAGTTGTTGTTGATGCCTCTGTAGTTGAGGTTAGTGCAGTTGTTGTAGGTTGCACTGTTGTAGTTTCTTGAGGGGTACTCGTGTGGAGTGTAGTAGTGGTTGATGCAGTTGTTGTTGGAGTAGATGTTGTAATGGGAGTTGTTGTAGTTGGGCTTAATGTTGTGGTTGGAAAACTGGTTGTTGTTGGTGATGAAGTTGTTGTTGGAACTGGAGTGGTAGTTGGGTTGAATGTTGTGGTTGGACCAGTAGTTGTTGGTAAGGATGCTGCTGTTGAAGCGTCAGCTGTTGTAGGCAGTGCTGTAGTTGTTTTGCGTTACCGTAGTTGGACCTGAAGTAGTTGTTTTTGTGCTGGGGTATGGCGATGTAGTCAGAGTTGTTGTTGCTGCCTCTGTAGTTGAGGTTAGTGCAGTTGTTGTAGGTTGCACTGTTGTAGTTTCTTGAGGGGTACTCGTGTGGAGTGTAGTAGTGGTTGATGCAGTTGTTGTTGGAGTAGATGTTGTAATGGGAGTTGTTGTAGTGGGGCTTAATGTTGTGGATAGAGAACTAGTTGTTGTTGGTGATGAAGTTGTTGTTGGAACAGGAGTGGTAGTTGGGTTGAAGGTTGTGGTTGGACCAGTAGTTGTTGGTAAGGATTTTGTTGAAGAGTCAGCTGTTGAAGGCAGTGCTGTACTTGTTTGTGGTACCGTAGTTGTAGCTGAAGTAGTTGTTGTTGTGCTGGGGTAGGGCGATGTAGTCAGAGTTGTTGTTGATGCCTCTGTAGTTGAGGTTAGTGCAGTTGTTGTAGGTTGCACTGTTGTAGTTTCTTGAGGGGTACTCGTATGGAGTGTAGTAGTGGTTGATGCAGTTGTTGTTGGAGTAGATGTTGTAATGGGAGTTGTTGTAGTGGGGCTTAAAGTTGTGGATGGAGAAATGGTTGTTGTTGGTGATGAAGTTGTTGTTGGAACAGGAGTGGTAGTTGGGTTGAATGTTGTGGTTGGACCAGTAGTTGTTGGTAAGGATGTTGTTGTTGAAGAGTCAGCTGTTGTGGGCAGTGCTGTAGTTGTTTGTGTTAACGTAGTTGGACCTGAAGTAGTTGTTGTTGTGCTGGGGTAGGGCGATGTCGTCAGAGTTGTTGTCTCTGCCTCTGTAGTTGAGGTTAGTGCAGTTGTTGTAGGTTGCACTGTTGTAGTTACTTGAGGGGTACTCGTGTGGAGTGTAGTAGTGGTTGATGCAGTTGTTGTTGGAGTAGATGTTGTAATGGGAGTTGTTGTAGTGGGGCTTAATGTTGTGAATGGAGAAATGGTTGTTGTTGGTGATGAAGTTGTTGTTGGAACTGGAGTGGTAGTTGGATTGAATGTTGTGGTTGGACCAGTAGTTGTTGGTAAGGATGTTGCTGTTGAAGAGTCAGGTGTTGTGGGCAGTGCTGTAGTTGTTTGTGCTGCCGTAGTTGGACGTGAAGTAGTTGTTGTTGTGCTGGGGTAGGGCGATGTAGTCAGAGTTGTTGTTGATGACTCTGTAGTTGAGGTTAGTGCAGTTGTTGTAGGTTGCACTGTTGTAGTTTCTTGAGGGGTACTCGTATGGAGTGTAGTAGTGATTGATGCAGTGGTTGTTGGAGCAGATGTAGTAATGGGAGTTGTTGTAGTGGGGCTTAATGTTGTGGTTGGAGAACTGGTTGTTGTTGGTGATGAAGTTGTTGTTGGAACAGGAGTGGTAGTTGGGTTGAATGTTGTGGTTGGACCAGTAGTTGTTGGTAAGGATGTTGTTGTTGAAGAGTCAGGTGTTGTGGGCAGTGCTGTAGTTGTTTGTGCTGCCGTAGTTGTACCTGAAGTAGTTGTTGTTGTGCTGGGGTAGGGCGATGTAGTCAGAGTTGTTGTTGATGCCTCTGTAGTTGAGGTTAGTGCAGTTGTTGTAGGTTGCACTGTTGTAGTTTCTTGAGGGGTACTCGTATGGAGTGTAGTAGTGGTTGATGCAGTTGTTGTTGGAGTAGATGTTGTAATGGGAGTTGTTGTAGTGGGGCTTAATGTTGTGGTTGGAGAACTGGTTGTTGTTGGTGATGAAGTTGTTGTTGGAACAGGAGTGGTAGTTGGATTGAATGTTGTGGTTGGACCAGTAGTTGTTGGTAAGGATGTTGCTGTTGAAGAGTCAGGTGTTGTGGGGCAGTGCTGTAGTTGTTTGTGTTACCGTAGTTGGACCTGAAGTAGTTGTTGTTGTGCTGGGGTAGGGCGATGTAGTCAGAGTTGTTGTTGCTGCCTCTGTAGTTGAGGTTAGTGCAGTTGTTGTAGGTTGCACTGTTGTAGTTTCTTGAGGGGTACTCGTGTGGAGTGTAGTAGTGGTTGATGCAGTTGTTGTTGGAGTAGATGTTGTAATGGGAGTTGTTGTAGTGGGGCTTAATGTTGTGGATAGGAGAACTAGGTTGTTGTTGGTGATGAAGTTGTTGTTGGAACAGGAGTGGTAGTTGGGTTGAATGTTGTGGTTGGACCAGTAGTTGTTGGTAAGGATGTTGTGTTGAAGAGTCAGCTGTTGTAGGCAGTGCTGTACTTGTTTGTGGTACCGTAGTTGTAGCCGAAGTAGTTGTTGTTGTGCTGGGGTAGGGCGATGTAGTCAGAGTTGTTGTTGCTGCCTCTGTAGTTGAGGTTAGTGCAGTTGTTGTAGGTTGCACTGTTGTAGTTTCTTGAGGGGTACTCGTATGGAGTGTAGTAGTGGTTGATGCAGTTGTTGTTGGAGTAGATGTTGTAATGGGAGTTGTTGTAGTGGGGCTTAATGTTGTGGTTGGAGAACTGGTTGTTGTTGGTGATGAAGTTGTTGTTGGAACAGGAGTGGTAGTTGGATTGAATGTTGTGGTTGGACCAGTAGTTGTTGGTAAGGATGTTGTTGTTGAAGAGTCAGCTGTTGTAGGCAGTGCTGTAGTTGTTTGTGCTGCCGTAGTTGGACCTGAAGTAGTTGTTGTTGTGCTGGGGTAGGGCGATGTAGTCAGAGTTGTTGTTGATGCCTCTGTAGTTGAGGTTAGTGCAGTTGTTGTAGGTTGCACTGTTGTAGTTTCTTGAGGGGTACTCGTGTGGAGTGTAGTAGTGGTTGATGCAGTTGTTGTTGGAGTAGATGTTGTAATGGGAGTTGTTGTAGTGGGGCTTAATGTTGTGAATGGAGAAATGGTTGTTGTTGGTGATGAAGTTGTTGTTGGAACAGGAGTGGTAGTTGGGTTGAATGTTGTGGTTGGACCAGTAGTTGTTGGTAAGGATGTTGCTGTTGAAGAGTCAGCTGTTGTAGGCAGTGCTGTAGTTGTTTGTGCTGCCGTAGTTGGACCTGAAGTAGTTGTTGTTGTGCTGGGGTAGGGCGATGTAGTCAGAGTTGTTGTTGATGCCTCTGTAGTTGAGGTTAGTGCAGTTGTTGTAGGTTGCACTGTTGTAGTTTCTTGAGGGGTACTCGTGTGGAGTGTAGTAGTGGTTGATGCAGTTGTTGTTGGAGTAGATGTTGTAATGGGAGTTGTTGTAGTTGGGCTTAATGTTGTGGTTGGAAAACTGGTTGTTGTTGGTGATGAAGTTGTTGTTGGAACTGGAGTGGTAGTTGGGTTGAATGTTGTGGTTGGACCAGTAGTTGTTGGTAAGGATGCTGCTGTTGAAGCGTCAGCTGTTGTAGGCAGTGCTGTAGTTGTTTGCGTTACCGTAGTTGGACCTGAAGTAGTTGTTTTTGTGCTGGGGTATGGCGATGTAGTCAGAGTTGTTGTTGCTGCCTCTGTAGTTGAGGTTAGTGCAGTTGTTGTAGGTTGCACTGTTGTAGTTTCTTGAGGGGTACTCGTGTGGAGTGTAGTAGTGGTTGATGCAGTTGTTGTTGGAGTAGATGTTGTAATGGGAGTTGTTGTAGTGGGGCTTAATGTTGTGGATAGAGAACTAGTTGTTGTTGGTGATGAAGTTGTTGTTGGAACAGGAGTGGTAGTTGGGTTGAAGGTTGTGGTTGGACCAGTAGTTGTTGGTAAGGATTTTGTTGAAGAGTCAGCTGTTGAAGGCAGTGCTGTACTTGTTTGTGGTACCGTAGTTGTAGCTGAAGTAGTTGTTGTTGTGCTGGGGTAGGGCGATGTAGTCAGAGTTGTTGTTGATGCCTCTGTAGTTGAGGTTAGTGCAGTTGTTGTAGGTTGCACTGTTGTAGTTTCTTGAGGGGTACTCGTATGGAGTGTAGTAGTGGTTGATGCAGTTGTTGTTGGAGTAGATGTTGTAATGGGAGTTGTTGTAGTGGGGCTTAATGTTGTGGTTGGAGAACTGGTTGTTGTTGGTGATGAAGTTGTTGTTGGAACAGGAGTGGTAGTTGGATTGAATGTTGTGGTTGGACCAGTAGTTGTTGGTAAGGATGTTGTTGTTGAAGAGTCAGCTGTTGTAGGCAGTGCTGTAGTTGTTTTTTCTGCCGTAGTTGGACCTGAAGTAGTTGTTGTTGTGCTGGGGTAGGGCGATGTAGTCAGAGTTGTTGTCGCTGCCTCTGTAGTTGAGGTTAGTGCAGTTGTTGTAGGTTGCACTGTTGTAGTTTCTTGAAGAGGACTCGTTTGGAGTGTAGTAGTGGTTGATGCAGTGGTTGTCGGAGTAGATGTAGTAATGGGAGACGCTGTAGTGGGGCTTAATGTTGTGAATGGAGAAATGGTTGTTGTTGGTGATGAAGTTGTTGTTGGAACTGGAGTGGTAGTTGGATTGAATGTTGTGGTTGGACCAGTAGTTGTTGGTAAGGATGTTGCTGTTGAAGAGTCAGGTGTTGTGGGCAGTGCTGTAGTTGTTTGTGCTGCCGTAGTTGGACGTGAAGTAGTTGTTGTTGTGCTGGGGTAGGGCGATGTAGTCAGAGTTGTTGTTGATGACTCTGTAGTTGAGGTTAGTGCAGTTGTTGTAGGTTGCACTGTTGTAGTTTCTTGAGGGGTACTCGTGTGGAGTGTAGTAGTGGTTGATGCAGTTGTTGTTGGAGTAGATGTTGTAATGGGAGTTGTTGTAGCTGGGCTTAATGTTGTGAATGGAGAACTGGTTGTTGTTGGTGATGAAGTTGTTGTTGGAACAGGAGTGGTAGTTGGGTTGAATGTTGTGGTTGGACCAGTAGTTGTTGGTAAGGATGTTGCTGTTGAAGCGTCAGCTGTTGTAGGCAGTGCTGTAGTTGTTTTTGTTAACGTAGTTGTACCTGAAGAAGTTGTTGTTGTGCTGGGGTAGGGCGATGTAGTCAGAGTTGTTGTTGCTGCCTCTGTAGTTGAGGTTAGTGCAGTTGTTGTAGGTTGCACTGTTGTAGTTTCTTGAGGGGTACTCGTATGGAGTGTAGTAGTGATTGATGCAGTGGTTGTTGGAGCAGATGTAGTAATGGGAGTTGTTGTAGTGGGGCTTAATGTTGTGGTTGGAGAACTGGTTGTTGTTGGTGATGAAGTTGTTGTTGGAACAGGGGTGGTAGTTCGACTGAATGTTGTGGTTGGACCAGTAATTGTTGGTAAGGATGTTGTTGTTGAAGAGTCAGGTGTTGTGGGCAGTGCTGTAGTTGTTTGTGCTGCCGTAGTTGTACCTGAAGTAGTTGTTGTTGTGCTGGGGTAGGGCGATGTAGTCAGAGTTGTTGTTGATGCCTCTGTAGTTGAGGTTAGTGCAGTTGTTGTAGGTTGCACTGTTGTAGTTTCTTGAGGGGTACTCGTTTGGAGTGTAGTAGTGGTTGATGCAGTGGTTGTTGGAGCAGATGTAGTAATGGGAGTTGCTGTAGTGGGGCTTAATGTTGTGAATGGAGAAATGGTTGTTGTTGGTGATGAAGTTGTTGTTGGAACAGGAGTGGTAGTTGGATTGAATGTTGTGGTTGGACCAGTAGTTGTTGGTAAGGATGTTGCTGTTGAAGAGTCAGGTGTTGTGGGCAGTGCTGTAGTTGTTTGTGCTGCCGTAGTTGGACCTGAAGTAGTTGTTGTTGTGCTGGGGTAGGGCGATGTAGTCAGAGTTGTTGTCGCTGCCTCTGTAGTTGAGGTTAGTGCAGTTGTTGTAGGTTGCACTGTTGTAGTTTCTTGAGGGGTACTCGTGTGGAGTGTAGTAGTGGTTGATGCAGTTGTTGTTGGAGTAGATGTTGTAATGGGAGTTGTTGTAGTGGGGCTTAATGTTGTGAATGGAGAACTGGTTGTTGTTGGTGATGAAGTTGTTGTTGGAACAGGAGTGGTAGTTGGGTTGAATGTTGTGGTTGGACCAGTAGTTGTTGGTAAGGATGTTGCTGTTGAAGAGTCAGCTGTTGTAGGCAGTGCTGTAGTTGTTTGTGCTGCCGTAGTTGGACCTGAAGTAGTTGTTGTTGTGCTGGGGTAGGGCGATGTAGTCAGAGTTGTTGTTGCTGCCTCTGTAGTTGAGGTTAGTGCAGTTGTTGTAGGTTGCACTGTTGTAGTTTCTTGAGGGGTACTCGTGTGGAGTGTAGTAGTGGTTGATGCAGTTGTTGTTGGAGTAGATGTTGTAATGGGAGTTGTTGTAGTGGGGCTTAATGTTGTGGTTGGAGAACTGGTTGTTGTTGGTGATGAAGTTGTTGTTGGAACAGGAGTGGTAGTTGGATTGAATGTTGTGGTTGGACCAGTAGTTGTTGGTAAGGATGTTGTTGTTGAAGAGTCAGCTGTTGTGGGCAGTGCTGTAGTTGTTTGTGCTGCCGTAGTTGGACCTGAAGTAGTTGTTGTTGTGCTGGGGTAGGGCGATGTAGTCAGAGTTGTTGTTGATGCCTCTGTAGTTGAGGTTAGTGCAGTTGTTGTAGGTTGCACTGTTGTAGTTTCTTGAGGGGTACTCGTTTGGAGTGTAGTAGTGGTTGATGCAGTTGTTGTTGGAGTAGATGTTGTAATGGGAGTTGTTGTAGTGGGGCTTAATGTTGTGAATGGAGAAATGGTTGTTGTTGGTGATGAAGTTGTTGTTGGAACTGGAGTGGTAGTTGGATTGAATGTTGTGGTTGGACCAGTAGTTGTTGGTAAGGATGTTGCTGTTGAAGAGTCAGCTGTTGTGGGCAGTGCTGTAGTTGTTTGTGCTGCCGTAGTTGGACGTGAAGTAGTTGTTGTTGTGCTGGGGTAGGGCGATGTAGTCAGAGTTGTTGTTGATGACTCTGTAGTTGAGGTTAGTGCAGTTGTTGTAGGTTGCACTGTTGTAGTTTCTTGAGGGGTACTCGTGTGGAGTGTAGTAGTGGTTGATGCAGTTGTTGTTGGAGTAGATGTTGTAATGGGAGTTGTTGTAGCTGGGCTTAATGTTGTGAATGGAGAACTGGTTGTTGTTGGTGATGAAGTTGTTGTTGGAACAGGAGTGGTAGTTGGGTTGAATGTTGTGGTTGGACCAGTAGTTGTTGGTAAGGATGTTGCTGTTGAAGCGTCAGCTGTTGTAGGCAGTGCTGTAGTTGTTTTTGTTAACGTAGTTGTACCTGAAGAAGTTGTTGTTGTGCTGGGGTAGGGCGATGTAGTCAGAGTTGTTGTTGCTGCCTCTGTAGTTGAGGTTAGTGCAGTTGTTGTAGGTTGCACTGTTGTAGTTTCTTGAGGGGTACTCGTATGGAGTGTAGTAGTGATTGATGCAGTGGTTGTTGGAGCAGATGTAGTAATGGGAGTTGTTGTAGTGGGGCTTAATGTTGTGGTTGGAGAACTGGTTGTTGTTGGTGATGAAGTTGTTGTTGGAACAGGGGTGGTAGTTCGACTGAATGTTGTGGTTGGACCAGTAGTTGTTGGTAAGGATGTTGTTGTTGAAGAGTCAGGTGTTGTGGGCAGTGCTGTAGTTGTTTGTGCTGCCGTAGTTGTACCTGAAGTAGTTGTTGTTGTGCTGGGGTAGGGCGATGTAGTCAGAGTTGTTGTTGATGCCTCTGTAGTTGAGGTTAGTGCAGTTGTTGTAGGTTGCACTGTTGTAGTTTCTTGAGGGGTACTCGTATGGAGTGTAGTAGTGGTTGATGCAGTTGTTGTTGGAGTAGATGTTGTAATGGGAGTTGTTGTAGTGGGACTTGAAGTTTTGGATGGAGAAATGGTTGTTGTTGGTGATGAAGTTGTTGTTGGAAATGGAGTGGTAGTTGGATTGAATGTTGTGGTTGGACCAGTAGTTGTTGGTAAGGATGTTGTTGTTGAAGAGTCAGCTGTTGTGGGCAGTGCTGTAGTTGTTTGTGTTACCGTAGTTGGACCTGAAGTAGTTGTTGTTGTGCTGGGGTAGGGCGATGTAGTCAGAGTTGTTGTTGCTGCCTCTGTAGTTGAGGTTAGTGCAGTTGTTGTAGGTTGCACTGTTGTAGTTTCTTGAGGGGTACTCGTGTGGAGTGTAGTAGTGGTTGATGCAGTTGTTGTTGGAGTAGATGTTGTAATGGGAGTTGTTGTAGTGGGGCTTAATGTTGTGGATGGAGAACTGGTTGTTGTTGGTGATGAAGTTGTTGTTGGAACAGGAGTGGTAGTTGGGTTGAATGTTGTGGTTGGACCAGTAGTTGTTGGTAAGGATGTTGCTGTTGAAGAGTCAGCTGTTGTAGGCAGTGCTTTACTTGTTTGTGGTACCGTAGTTGTACCTGAAGTAGTTGTTGTTGTGCTGGGGTAGGGCGATGTAGTCAGAGTTGTTGTTGCTGCCTCTGTAGTTGAGGTTAGTGCAGTTGTTGTAGGTTGCACTGTTGTAGTTTCTTGAGGGGTACTCGTATGGAGTGTAGTAGTGGTTGATGCAGTTGTTGTTGGAGTAGATGTTGTAATGGGAGTTGTTGTAGTGGGGCTTAATGTTGTGGTTGGAGAACTGGTTGTTGTTGGTGATGAAGTTGTTGTTGGAACAGGAGTGGTAGTTGGATTGAATGTTGTGGTTGGACCAGTAGTTGTTGGTAAGGATGTTGTTGTTGAAGAGTCAGCTGTTGTGGGCAGTGCTGTAGTTGTTTGTGCTGCCGTAGTTGGACCTGAAGTAGTTGTTGTTGTGCTGGGGTAGGGCGATGTAGTCAGAGTTGTTGTTGATGCCTCTGTAGTTGAGGTTAGTGCAGTTGTTGTAGGTTGCACTGTTGTAGTTTCTTGAGGGGTACTCGTGTGGAGTGTAGTAGTGGTTGATGCAGTTGTTGTTGGAGTAGATGTTGTAATGGGAGTTGTTGTAGTGGGGCTTAATGTTGTGGATGGAGAACTGGTTGTTGTTGGTGATGAAGTTGTTGTTGGAACTGGAGTGGTAGTTGGATTGAATGTTGTGGTTGGACCAGTAGTTGTTGGTAAGGATGTTTTTGTTGAAGAGTCAGCTGTTGTAGGCAGTGCTGTAGTTGTTTGTGTTACCGTAGTTGTACCTAAAGAAGTTGTTGTTGTGCTGGGGTAGGGCGATGTAGTCAGAGTTGTTGTTGATGCCTCTGTAGTTGAGGTTAGTGCAGTTGTTGTAGGTTGCACTGTTGTAGTTTCTTGAGGGGTACTCGTGTGGAGTGTAGTAGTGGTTGATGCAGTTGTTGTTGGAGTAGATGTTGTAATGGGAGTTGTTGTAGTGGGGCTTAATGTTGTGGATGGAGAACTGGTTGTTGTTGGTGATGAAGTTGTTGTTGGAACAGGAGTGGTAGTTGGATTGAATGTTGTGGTTGGACCAGTAGTTGTTGGTAAGGATGTTGTTGTTGAAGAGTCAGCTGTTGTGGGCAGTGCTGTAGTTGTTTGTGCTGCCGTAGTTGGACCTGAAGTAGTTGTTGTTGTGCTGGGGTAGGGCGATGTAGTCAGAGTTGTTGTTGATGCCTCTGTAGTTGAGGTTAGTGCAGTTGTTGTAGGTTGCACTGTTGTAGTTTCTTGAGGGGTACTCGTGTGGAGTGTAGTAGTGGTTGATGCAGTTGTTGTTGGAGTAGATGTTGTAATGGGAGTTGTTGTAGTGGGGCTTAATGTTGTGGATGGAGAAATGGTTGTTGTTGGTGATGAAGTTGTTGTTGGAACAGGAGTGGTAGTTGGGTTGAATGTTGTGGTTGGACCAGTAGTTGTTGGTAAGGATGTTGTTGTTGAAGAGTCAGCTGTTGTGGGCAGTGCTGTAGTTGTTTGTGCTCCTGTAGTTGTACCTGAAGTAGTTGTTGTTGTGCTGGGGTAGGGCGATGTAGTCAGAGTTGTTGTTGCTGCCTCTGTAGTTGAGGTTAGTGCAGTTGTTGTAGGTTGCACTGTTGTAGTTTCTTGAGGGGTACTCGTTTGGAGTGTAGTAGTGGTTGATGCAGTTGTTGTTGGAGTAGATGTTGTAATGGGAGTTGTTGTAGTGGGGCTTAATGTTGTGGATGGAGAACTGGTTGTTGTTGGTGATGAAGTTGTTGTTGGAACAGGAGTGGTAGTTGGATTGAATGTTGTGGTTGGACCAGTAGTTGTTGGTAAGGATGTTGTTGTTGAAGAGTCAGCTGTTGTAGGCAGTGGTGTAGTTGTTTGTGCTCCCGTAGTTGTACTTGAAGTAGTTGTTGTTGTGCTGGGGTAGGGCGATGTAGTCAGAGTTGTTGTTGCTGCCTCTGTAGTTGAGGTTAGTGCAGTTCTTGTAGGTGGCACTGTTGTAGTTTCTTGAGGGGTATTCGTTTGGAGTGTATTAGTGGTTGATGCAGTTGTTGTTGGAGTAGATGTTGTAATGGGAGTTGTTGTAGTGGGGCTTAATGTTGTGGATGGAGCAATGGTTGATGGTGATGAAGTTGTTGTTGGAACAGGAGGGGTAGTTGGGTTGAATGTTGTAGTTGGACCAGTAGTTGTTAGTAAGGATGTTGTTGTTGAATATGCAGCTGTTGCAGGTAGTGGTGTAGTTGTTTGTGCTCCCGTAGTTGGACCTGAAGTAGTTGTTGTTGTGGTGGGGTAGGGCGTTGTAGTCAGAGCTGTAGTTGTTGCAGAATTTGTAGTTGATGTTAGTGTAGTTGTTGTGGGTTGCAGTTTTGTAGTAGTTTCTTGCGAGGTACTTGTTTGAGTAGTAGTATTGGTTGATTTAATTGTTGTTGGAGTAGATGTTGTGATGGGAGATGTTGAAGTGGGGCTTATTGTTGTGGATGGAGAAATGGTCGCTGTTAGTGATGAAGTTGTTGTTGGACTCGGAGTTGTAGCTGGGTTCAGGGTTGTAGTTGGAGTGGAAGTTGTGGGTGAAGATGTTTTTGAAGATGGAGTTGTAGTTTGTGTTGTGGTTGTTTCTGATAGTGTAGTTCTAGTTGTAGTTGGTGTGGTAGGCTGTGATGTTGTTATCGATGTTATAACTGTCAAAGGAAATGTTGTTTTCAAACTGACGGTAGTTGTAGTTGCTCCTGTGATAGTTTTGAATGATAGAGTTATCTTTGTAGGTGTTGTCATCCCTTGATAATTTGTTGTTCTTTCAGTAGTCGTAGTTGTTTGTGTTGTTGCAGTAGTTATGGCATCTTCTGGGGAAGTGTTTGAGGACAAGGTGGATGATGACTGTGTAGCCGTCAATGTCGTACAGTAGAGCAACACTGCAGTAAGAGGGGAAAAAATGGCGTCAAAAAAAGTCAATATGTTTGAACAATTTATGAAATTGTACTGTGAATTTTTTTAGTGCTTCATTTACATGTAGCACTATTTGAGTCTTCAACATTACTGCTATATTGCCATATTAGCAACATCAGGAAATGATATCGACTGATATGAAATTTCCTAAGTGGGTAATTTATTAGATAAGTTACAACTCAATAATTTAAAGAAGTTGTGCAAGCTGAGGAAACTCTCTTATTGGACCTGCTGGATGTGAATGTTTTGTTTGTATTCTGTCTTGGAAGTCACTTTAGATAAAAGCTTCTGCTAAATGAATAAATGTAAATGTACATGTGAATAAAGATAATAAAGCTATTACATTTCATCAGCAAAAATAGTGTTTTACATACACATAGTGAGGAGTCCACTTTGACTCCATGATGGTGCTCCAGTGTACTTCCCAAGAGGTCGCCTGTGACCACAGCCGCATGAAAATATGTGGAAAGACAGAAACAAGATGGACGTTTAAAGGAAAATGCCCTCTTAGGATTATGTTTTCTCATTTAAAATTTTATGTGCTTCTTTTACATCGGGGGGACTTCTGTCAAAGCTCCGTGCACAGTTTTTAATGGTCCTAAAAGATTTTCAGATAAATTTAGATCATTTTTATAACTTGAGCCTATAACTAGATCCGTTATGGATTTCTGTTAGGTCTCTAACATGTTTTAATAAAGTTGCATTTGAGTAAGGGAACACTAAGGGAACTGCATCAAGATTTTACTGCTTTGACTAAGCTTCTATATTGCATCCTCTGGTCGCGTACAACAGTGTGTCAAGTCAACTACACAAGTGAACAAAGGGTAACCAAGTGAAACAATGGCTGCTCTTTTGGCAGTTGCAGAAAAATGTTCATACTTGTCTGCACAACAGAATTCAACATTTTGCATCATTTAATTGCTTGAATGACATCGTCTTTAAAGAACCAACTCCACCTTCCTTCCAGTCGTTGAAATACGGCAAAAGAGCTACGTAGTGTCTTTTTTGGATACAGGCCATGTTTATAACTAACCTGTACTGGAGATACACAGAACTTTTCCCTAAACATGCCCTCTTAGTTTGCTGTACTTTCCTTGGTTGTAGTCTTTCACCTTTCTAAATGCATCCTGAATCAACCCTCCAAGTAGAATCAAGTTAATCTAGATTAGTGATATCAAAATGACCATTAAATCACAAAACGTAAATATCTTAATAAACAGGTCAGATGATTCACTTTGCTGCGATGTGAGAATTGCTGTGGCCCGATTTCAGCAGTCTCTGCAATGTGGAATATTTTGTGCAAATATGTAGCATTGTTTGTGGTGCTTTGCCAGCAAATGTGTCCGTTTTTGTTTGCTGAAATGCTGAAATGCTTGTCTACCAAGATGTTGCCAGCTTTGCTTCGCTAGCTTTGGCTAGCTATTTCTTTTGTCTTGCCTTAATAAAAACAAACAAACAAAAACAAACAAACAAGCAAAAAACAACAACAAAAAACACGATCTTATTAATTTTGTTGAACGTTTCAAAGGATTGGTTGTGAAATATTAGTTTTTCCATCAATCATGTTTGCGAAAAGTGACAAGAAGGTGTTTCACATTTAACAGTTAGGACATATAACAACGTCAAAATGAGTGTTAAGTAAACATTTTTTTTCCACAAAACAAATGAACAACCAACTAAAAATACACTTGGTGAACAAAAGACCAACACCTGCTTTGTACGTTGTAATATATAGCAACCTGGGTCGCATTGTATTGAATTGTATGTAAATGATGTCGGACGAAAAATGTCCATAGAAAAATAAACTGCTGTACCAGGTGCAGCGCATTTAACATCGGCTACTCAACTAGGATACAGCCTACTGACTGGTTTGAAAAGAGTATGTGGCTCACTAACTTTAGGCTGAAATACAATTAATCTCAACTGTCACCGTAGTGCCATCAGTAGGCTAGTCCCACAGAATCCGTGTTTCTTTTCTTGCTTGCTTGCTTACATCCATACAGATGTAAGTTCTTGCAGTTCTTACCAGTATGATAGCGGTATGAGGTTCAATCACGTATTTTCCATCCAGTTACATCGACTGCCATCATGTGATAACATGGGTAGAGTTAAAACGTTTACAGGCTGGATAGAGCACAGTAAGTAACCACAACGTTCGTAAATTGAGTCTGTAAAGTCACGATTTCAGGTTCTAAATGCTAGGGAGTTCAGTATGGTCGTAATCTGCCGTACTAATACTTTGAGCTAAAACCTATTCTATATTGTTGGCCAGTAGTGAATATTTCATGCGTTGGTTATTAGTTAATGTGCGTTGCTTTAATACTGAATCGGGGATTAGTTTAAAAGTATAATGTCGAATTCATTGATGATAATATAATATCGAATTCATTGATGATGAACTGATCAATAAATTCGACATTATACCTTTAAACTAATCCCCAAGAAAACAAAAAAACAAGTACTAGTACTGTATCAAAGTAGTAGGCGGTTATTCTTCTTTTCGCAGTCTTATTCTGCGCCCAAGTTCTGCATGGATTCCTGAAGTCACTAGAGGGCACCTAGGTTAAACAAACTGGGTGAAATTGGTACAACTAGATGAGACGCATTTAACGCACAGCGCTGCTTAACTCAGAAGATAAAGGACATGGCTTTGCAGTGTCGCGAAAGAATTCAGTAAAATTAGTTAGAGCTGATGCAAAGGTTAAAGGATTGGCTTAGGCTACTTTAAAGGATAAGTTGTTCATAATACTTTATGTCTTCCACACTAATATAAGTATAATTAAAAATGAGATGACATAGAACATCTTATTCATCTGTTTACTGTCGCTGTATATATAAAAAGAATCCAAGTAACGTTATATTATTTTTTGTTTTTTTACTGGCAATGTAAGAGTTTAATAGAATAATAGATCAGCCTATACTGCAATATATTCTCTGTCCTGTGATGATTAAAAGTCATAAAAATATCTGAAAATATCATGAAAATATCGAAATGCTAAATATAATACATAAATTATTTATTGTTTGAAAAGATGTTCTAAAAATTACCTTCTCTCCTTTTTCGTAGTCATAACCATGTAATCCAAAATCTTTATCTTGTTCTTGCAAAGTACCTTCGTCGCGAAGGAAGAATTCAGTAACTAACAGGTCTAAATTTCAAGTCCACTTTTATTAAAGGTGAAATTTGACGTTGCGGGTGTGGTAACAGCTGGGGCTCTGTCAGTCGACCCCAAAGACAAATCAGAGTGTGAATCAGAGCATGCTGATACTGTTATCACAAATTGAAAATATGTGACGATGTGCTAGTATGATGGAGCGAAATACATATATAAACCAGCTGCCATGGCACAGTCACCATTGTAAGCCAACAATAAAAAGGTACGGCATAACAGAAGAGAGTAGGTTATGCCATCGCACGTATCACCGTTGCACAGCTGAGTTTGAGCAAATAATTTGTCGGTTAAGCTTAATGAAAGTAAGTAATTATTTTCAGCGTTAAGATGTAGCACATTTATGTCGATACTCAAAGTTTAAAAGTTAATCTTTGTATACTGGAACGGTGCTGGGGACTTTTCCCAGCATGCCCCGCGCGCTTGTGTGTAAAAAGTTGCATTCTCCTGTTGCCATCATTGTGTGTGCCCGGCCCAATAATGACTACCCTCTGGTTCAGCGCCTGAAGGTTTATAAGCGTTTTATATGCTGACCTGTTTTACAACATTCAGCATAGGAATATCTCTATACTAATATTTGAGTTTGTAGATCATGGCCAGATGATGAGTCAACCATGCAATCAGTAGAATAATAGAAATAATTGTTGGTTACATACAAAACCCTAGAGTGACTCATTTCATAACCATGTCTCTCACATATATTTGCCAGTGATATATGAAATCTTGGGAAAGAAATGGGGCCATGTCACATGATCAAGCTAGGTAACTGCATAACCTCAATTGTATTAATATTAAGGTTCTTATTTAAAATTATCACTGGTTTACATGGAAACATTAACAGTTGTCTGACTCTGATTAATTGTAAATTAGTTGGGTTTTTATTTTTACATTATTTTACTTAATTAAATTTAATTTTATAATTTGCAAGCATGTTAAAGTGTAAGAATAGTAAACTCACAAGTGTCCAATATTATTTCAATATTACTATAAATTACTCAAACACACGTGAAAAAACAATGGCCTGTTTTTTTACCTCATGCAGAGTAAAACCTGGAACATCCCGAGGAATTTTTCTGCGACTCACAGTTTGACTGTTGAAGTGAATGCAGCGCACAGCATCCAGATAATTAAAACTTTAAACTGAGAGTAGGAGATCTGATAAAGTTTTTGAAACCATGCACTACAAAGATCGACCGTCCAAACCAAAAGCAGTCTGAGTCATTTTGAAATACAGGTGATAGCTGGTATGTTTAGGTGCAGGGTGTATCCTGACTACGGAAAATACCTGTATCGATACATATGAAATCTTGTCACGCTGCATGACGCGCATAAAGGACTAAAAACGAAGGAATGCTCCACCCAAGCTTTTTCACTTTGAAATTCTTTTCTAGGGAACTTCGTGTGAGTTCCGACAAAATGTCAATCTCATTATTTCTGTCAAGAGCCTGTATGTATTGTACTTTGTTATTTGCGTGAGCGGCAAGGGCGCAGCAACTGTGGAGCAAAGGAGATATTGTCTCTCTCTTTTGCAGCAGTACAGCTACTAAAAATGTGGAGAATTGGACTTCAAAAAGTCCCCAGAATTTCCTTTGAAATGTTTGCATCCTTCCTCAAAATAACATTTTTGTATTGCAAAAAAAAAAATCCAGTTAATATAAACAAAGTGACAGTGCATTAACAATGGTGCTGTGTTTTTCTGTAGGAAAATGAAATGTTATTGAAGAATATCTGTGATACTCACTTATGTAGTATCACAAATGAGATTTTCTTTATTCTGTTTGTCAGGAAATCATTCCAGAGGAACAACTGACAGATCTCATAATTGGCTGCCTTTTAAAAAAAAGTGCTGCTGGTATAATCCTCCTGCTTAACCTGTCTAGTATGAAGCTGTTCAACCAATTTTCAAGGAACAAAATGCCCGCTGCCCGCTTTAAGACATTAACAGTGCATGGGTCACAATCACAGGTTAACTTGGTAACGCTTTATTTTACAGTCCTCTAATTACCAGGTATTAGCCAGGAAATGAGATGGTCACAAAATACAAAATATTAGGAAAGCACCAAAAGCAAACAAACAAACAAACAAATGAAAAAAAAACTGAATAGGAAATACTCAATAATTTCCTTTGTAAGTGCATTGAAACGTACTAGGAAACAACTAGGCAACAACCCTAACCCTAACCCTAACCATCTAATTTCCATGTACTTCCTTGATGGGAACTTTCCAAATAACTATATTTTGTTGCCACCTAGTTTCCTAGTAGGTTTCTAAGTACTTTCCAGAAAATTATTTAGTACTTCCTATCTAGTTTTTTTGGCACTTTCCTAATACCTGTATTTTATTACCATCTCATTTCCTAGTAAATACCTGGTAATTAGGGGACTGTAAAATAAAGCGTTACCCTTAACTTACTTCTTAACATAGATTGTATGTCTTGGTTTGGCAGTATAAACAATTACATACACTTTCAGTGAAGCAAAATCAAATCAAATTGAAAAAGAAAAGAGATGCTTACAGCCATTGGAAAGCTGATTTCCCTTACGATAAAGCATTGTCCATTTATTTTTGTTTTAAAAAAAAGCAAAGACTGGCCTCTAAATGTAATCAATGATGTTCTGAATGGAATGTATAATGTGCAATTTAAAATCCACACCTGCTTGTCTTTTTCTTCCATTCACCGGCTGATTTGAGAGAGAATATGCAGATATAGATAATGGCACTGTTAAGCTTCTTTTGTTGTCAGATTTGCACCTTATGTATGGGAATAGCAATAATGAGAGCACTGGTGAACTGCAGCGAGAGAACAAAAGTAATAACTAAAGTAAAGTGTCCTCTCTGCTCTCTGCACATAAATAATGACAATTCAAGTCATAGATACTAGAGACTGTGTTCATATTGTACAGTTATTTCCACTGACTGTTTACTAGAACTTCTGACCTGGCTAAAAAACAACATGGATGTGATCCATGTGCAGCAGGCAATTTGAAGGGGGATAAGGGGGAATGCCATCCCCCTTGTTAGCAAAATGACTAAAATGCATCCCCCTTGTTAGCCTGCCACCCCCCCTCCCCATCACCTAGTAGTCTGTGGTGCCGAAGCAGAAGACAGATTTGTAATTGCGCCTCTTTCTCTCAGTCCCGTCTGTCTGTGAGTTTCGTTATTACACAGCTTTATCGAATACTCGATTTTGATCGGTCAGTTATGGCATTCTATGGTCTGTCATTTCTGAATAGCAGACTGCTGCAATGGTCTTTTAACAATAAAATAAAATTTGTAACAATAAAATCATTTGTAAACCAATAAAATCATTTTTAAATCAATATTTTGTGTCAAATTATTGATTTCTTTAGTGAGTAGCCGTGTAATAAGCGGGATAATGTACAGCGAGCCGGTCATTGTAGCGAAATAAACCCTGACAGGATGATGCAGGACCCCGATGCGAAGGCGGAGGAGGAGGTCAGAGGCACACAGGGGTGCAAGCGGCATAGCCAGCTTTGTGAATTTGTGGCCAGAACGGCATCTTAAAGAACAGGAGGACAACCTGACCTTCATTTATTCTTCAAAAAGAAAAAGACAAGTGAAAAATTAGTTTGGATTTGATTGCTGTGTTACACAGGTACAGATTTAAGCTAGCTAGCTAACTTGTAGTTTACAGTCCACTAGTAGCATTATTTACATAGTAGCGGTGTAGGAAACAAAGCAATGAATTTCTTTAAGTTCATGCTAGAACATTTGTAAAAAATGAACAAAGTCAGATAGCTGCAACAGGGCCAGAGGGAAGCAGTAAAGGAGGAGGAGGGGAGAGAGAGAGAGAGAGAGAGGAGGCAGTTCCACAGCTGAAGCTGTCAGAGAGAACACATGTTTGTTAAAGATCATCTTTGAGTTGAGTTCGACGAAGCATGTGGACACAAAATCCACTGGTATTGTTCACGCAGAAGTGTTGTAGAAAATAAGCAGTTTCATTGGTGTTCATATCATTACTTTTGTAGAGAATGAACAGAGTCAGAGAGAGCAGCAGGACAGTTATACACAGGTATAAATAGACAGTTGTAGTAGGGAGAGAAGGGGGACAACTGGTGTAATTATTGACCCCAGTCTTTCATTTGAAGCTCATGTAGATAATATTACCAGGATAGCCTTCTTTCATCTTAGAAATATGAACAGGATAAGAAATGCATTGTCATTTCAAGATGCTGAAAAATGGGTTCATGCTTTCATTACCTCTAGTTTAGACTACTGTAATGCCTTACTGTCTGGATGCTCTAATAGGTGTATAAATAAGCTACAGTTAGTTCAGAATGCAGCAGCCAGAGTTCTTACTAGAACCAAAAAATATGATCACATCACCCCTATCTTATCCACGCTGCACTGGCTCCCAGTCAAATCTCGTATTGATTATAAAATCTTGCTATTAACATATAGAGCATTAAATGGTCTTGCGCCACAGTACCTGCGCGAACTCCTGGTCTTTTATGATCCACCACGCCAACTTAGATCAAAAGGTGCAGGCTATTTGTTGGTACCTCGAATTATGATGGCTACAGCAGGGGGCAGAGCCTTCTCTTACAGAGCCCCACAGTTATGGAATAGCCTCCCAATTAATGTTCGAGACTCAGACACAGTCTCTATGCTTAAGTCAAGGCTGAAAACTTATCTGTTTAGCCAAGCCTTTTGCTAATAGCTCTTTACTAGGCAAAGGAGCAGATCTGGAGGGTTCTCAGGCATAGATTGTTTGGTGAACTGGGATGTTTGGATGCTGTCGCCCCCCCACTCTAACATGTTCACTCAGGTTTGTTGACTGTGGAGTGTGTGGCCGCCTTGTGTCCCAGAGTGCCATCATGTCCGTATTACCTTCTAGCTCTCCATTTTAACTATGCTGTACTAGTTAGTCTTGCTGGAGTCTCTGCCTGCACTCGGCACACGATGTATACTTACCTTAACCATTGTGTGGAAATGAACATTTAACAATGTGTGTGTCTCTCTCTCTCTCTCTCTCTCTCTCTCTCTGTCGAGCCACACATGCTACTCCTGAGACACCAGTGATCCTGACTCCTCCCGCCCTGTGGACCGATCCATCCTGGTGTTATCATCTTTCATCCCCCGTCAGCCACCTGTCTACATCGCCATCCCCTTTGTTCATGCCCCAATTTACTTTCAGTTGTAACTGCCCACGTGGTCGGCACCTATTGCACACCTGTCTGGCCAAGGAGGGGTCTCCTCTCTCTGTGGTCCTCCTCAAGATTTCTCCCATTTTCCCATTTGCCTTTTGGGTTTTTGGGGAGTTTTTTCTTGCCCACCATGAGGATTAAGTCAGGGGGTGCCGTCATATTTTGATTTGACTGCTGTGGCCTGTAAAGCCCTTTGAGACTGTAAACAGTGATATTGGGCTCTAAATAAACTTGAACTTGAACTTGAACTTGAACTTGGTTAAATTAGAATTGTAGAATTAAAAATGTCACAGTTATGGTTAAGGCATCCTGCAACAATGCCCTTTGGAAGGTATACATGGGTGTGCGTGTTGGTTGGTGGTGTGGGAGCAGGGGTTACATTTTGTTGTAAATCCCTTCTGTGGGATTATTTTAATGCAATCTGCATCTAAAAATAGGGAAAAAGGCAGGCAATGAGGCATGTGACAGGTTTGCCTCTGCTTTGTCAAACTGCTCAGAGATGATCAGGGAAATACCTGAACCCACTGCCAGACTGCCATCTACTGGTAGAAATAAGAAAAAATAAAGGAAAATAGCAAACTAGCACAATCACAGCTAGACATTTCTGTGCATCACATAGACAGTGCCTTAAGTGTCACAAAAAGGTACCAAAAGTACCAAAGTTTTAGTATTCAAATACCGGTATGTTTTCTTTATGAGCAAGAAAGCATACTTCCTCTCTTTTTCTTCACCTTATCCACATCTCTGAAGTATTAGCAGTTTATTGGTGTGTCAAAGACTCAGAATTGTGTGTTGGCCTTGCTGGGTTGTGTAGTAGCACCTTGTTTGTTCTGTCTTCTCTTGATCAGAGAAACTGACAGGTGGGGGGCGGGTGGGGGGGAGAGGGGAGGGGTGCTACTCTGACTCAGAGGTAGAGAAGAGAAGCCAAGAACTTATACTCACCACCACACCCGGAGTGTCTGATACAGAGAGAGAGAGAGAGAGAGAGAGAGAGAAAGATCAGTGACCAAAAAGAGTCTTCTTAACAATAAACACAGAAACCTATTTACTCCATGAAACAGTGTCACTCAATACGAGACTCACATACATACATATTGCATATATATAGGCAGTGATGTATGTAATAACTGAACTACAACTATTCTTTTAAGATCTGATGTATCGCGAGATCCATTTCTTGATACATTCTGCTCGCTGCACCCAAATGTCTGACGTCTACAGGGGAGAGACGGGGGAGAAGCAAAGCAGAAGGATACATGATACATAGATAATGTGTTTTCAACAGCACTGTTCGGGTAATAAATAAATAAATATTGGTACTTCTCACTCATAGTGTACAATAAAGTGATCTGTATTTCTGTTCAATGGGTGAGAATCGTTCCTAGAGGTGGAGAAGACAGATTCAAACCAGCACGAAAAGAAGCCAGGCTTTCATTAGATGTTCATTAAAAATGACTGAATGATGCGGCATATATGTTGCAGTTACGCTGCAGTTCGATTGGCCTCGATAACGATTTGCTTTCAGGGATGTAATGATCCCCCTTCTTTTCAGGTTTTAATTTAGACATGCTGGAAGTAACAGAAAAGGGAGTTACAATGATAAGTGCTAGCGGGTCCCGAGTGAATGTGAATGCATTTGTGGCAGTTTTCCTACCGTGCGTAAAATGAGAAAACAGTAGTCCCCTTCGGATCACTGCCCACTTTGAGGCAGTAGTCTGAACAAAAAAACCCCAAACTACATTAGGTTTGTTGAGTGCGTTTGTCCACCAGGCCACATATACATACACATACTTACAGGGTGTTTTTTATTTTCTTAAGCAGACCATACATCTACATTTTACATTATTTATTTCTAAAAAGCATGTCCAGTCGCAGAAAAGAAAACACAAAAAGTACAGGTGTGGAAAGGGATTTTGACTGTTTCATTTGGCAGGCTTCCACTGCCAAACACTTGATTATTAAGCAATTCAGGCGTGTCAAAAAGCGTGCATACATTCCTTTGTCTTTGTGTTTGTTACTTGGGTTCATTCCAACTGCTTAACTGCAGTGCAGTATTACACAATTCCCTTGAAATAACTTCTGTAGGATTGTGTCATGTGATACACCTCAGTCTGTCTGAATTTGCAATAAAATGATATTTTCACCTAATCACAAACACACTTAGTACCAGAATATGCTATCTAAAAAAAATTCTGATCAGGCCATGTGACGAGCCCATGTGAATTGTTCTACTGGATCTTAAACATAAATTCATTATTTTGCAATTCCCCCTACTCATGAAAGAGAAGCTTGATGAACAGTTTCACCATCTACAACATGGAATGGAGCTTGGAGAAATGACTGGTGGATGGATGATTGAAGGTTGTAGTCAGGTGATCATGAGAAGATATGCACTTTCATATGAGACCATTAATTTTCTATATGAAAAGTCCATAATGGTCTATGTCTTTTTGTTGCTTTACTGAACTGGAAGTTTGATTTGATATTGTGCTGATCTGGATAAAAATTTTGCCTCATTATTATGTGCTTCAAAATGCAATTGTTTTTGTTCTAACCAATCAGATGCAGCATTTTAATTTTGACTCATTAGTATTTAAATTTTGATGACCATGATCAAAACATGGAGCACTACTTAGCACTGTTTAGAATGGCTGGTGAGGGCAACTGATTAATACAGCACAAACTCTAAAAATTCTAAACCAGTGCCTCTTTTTGTTATGGTAATTAACCTCTGGCAAACCCAATTCACATTCCTGTTTTACAATGTTCAAGCTCTCTTAAAAGATGACAGGAGAACGTTATTTGTCAAAGACTCAGCCATACCCTCACTGGCAAACTGGTGGATCCAAGAATGTAAAAACGCACAACATGAGCTATCGTGTGACCCTGTGCACAGAGAGCCACGTAGTTTGCTTTTTAAAACAGTTGAAAGGTGTGGATGGGTCCATTTACAGCTTAACAACGGAGGTCATAGGAGAATGGAAAGAACTGCGTGAGCCAAAAAAGGGCCACAAACAGGCTCATTAGGGGCATAGTGCAACTGTGGTGTGCAGAGAGACATGTTACAACCCACAGCCTACTGTCTCACTCAAAAACACACCTTGGTGAAGGGCGTACACTCCTGAAACATTACATCAAAATATGTATCTCAGCTCTTCAGTTTTCATTGTGAGAGTTTATGTTCCCCAATCCTGAAAATGGAGTGGATACCCATATAATTGGTAATGGAAATATGGGATTATATATGGAAATGGAAATATTGAAGGTGTGAGACACACACACACACACACGGCAATTTGCAGTAGAGCTCAGGTCATGCTATTCCGTTTTGCACATTTCAGGAAATGAATATGAAATTACTGAAGCACAGCCAATTAAAATGGTTTTGTGAACAAAAACATGCATCTGGTTACACCTTTTCATTGGTCATATTTGTTTATTATCATAACCCTTCATATGCACTACTTGAAAAATTAGAAAGTACATAGAAAGTACAACAGTCTTAAACAATATTAGGAATATGCAGAGCATAAGGATAAGAGTATAAATATTGCTTGATTTTTATTTTTGAACTATAACTATATTTAAATCAGAGAAATATTTGCAGAAACCTTTGGGACTGCATAAGATGAGTATTTTCACAGTATTATGATTAATAAATATATAGGAATCTTTTTTTCTTTTCATGAAATAAATTGCATGTGTTAAAAAGTTATTGATTAGCTGTAGCATTCCCTATAAGTTAAAATTAAAATTTAAATGGCATGATCAAATAAACTGAAAAGTAAAATAAATAAGACATTCTTCTAAGCCATCATGACACTAAAATTAAACGTGAGCTCCCTGCACAATATAGCTGCAAGTATCAACACTCATTTTTATGCACAGTCAGGAATATCTCTGAATGCAGGTATTAAAAGTGTGAATTATGATAACAGTGTTAGTTTGCAAAGAGAAAAGCCCTTCTGTGTTTGTTAAAATGGATTCCACTTTAGAAGAGGCCGTTCCGAGTGGTGTACTGGACGTTATAGGAACGTCTACGTCTCCATCGCCTCCTGATTGCACCACAACAGCCGCAAAGTAAGCACTAGAGAGAGAGAAAAGGGGCAATATTATATTAAGTAAAGGATAGGTCAGGAACATTGTCTATCCCCTGATCAATAAATGTACGTAACCATATGGATATAACAGATGCACTGCATGCTAAAATCTGTAATGCAAGTGATGATGCCCATATTCTCGATACAAACACATTTAAAGACTACTTACACAAAGGAGGATCAACGGAGGGATGAGGATGATGGCAATACCACAGGGGATGATGATGGCTAAGGCCCAACCAGGGAAACCTCCAGAGTCAGTGCTGTTTCCAAACACCGTAGTATTTAGGACAGTGGGCATGACAGTGATTGGCTCTGTAGTGGCAGGCTTTGTAGTGGTGGTCATCGTAGTGGTGGGATTTGCAGTGGTAGTTGTGGTGGTATTTAAGAGACCTGGAGGACAATATGGAATTCCATAAAGCAAATACATAAACTTTCACAAAATTATTACCAGAAATTCACGCTGTATGTGAAGACAGTGATCCAGTTTTATCCATGAGTGAAACATACCGCTAACTTTGAGTATCTCGGCCAGGAAGCCACTGGGTGTGTTAATGTCTCCCTCCCGGTAGACATACACAACATTAGCCAGGATAACTGTGCCATTGCTCCTGAAACTTGATCAGATAAATGCACAGTCAACAAACTGTCAAATATTTTCATATTAAAACACAAACTGTATTGTGCTGCTTGTGCAAATCAGATAACAACCAGTTCTGGTTCACTATGTGGTTATTATTCAGCAGTCAAATGCAAACTTTAAAATTTAGCTTTAGTGTGTCCTGCTGAAAATGTAAGGGAAGTTACTTACGTGAAGTTAGCCCTCTGGAAGACAAATGGCTGTGCCCCTTCATTCAGTATTATGTTCAGCTGCAATACAATTTGAAGAAAAAATGAAACGTAAGAAAAAAGATATTTGAGAAATACTGAAAAGACAACAACTTTGATATCTTGTTGTTTCAAATGGCTTGCTTTTCAGTAATAACCTTGAAAGAGTAAAAGTAATTTAAAAATGAGACTACCCTCAGCCTTGTTTGTGAGTTCATCCAGTATTAAAACTCTGACAAAGACTCACCAGCTTATTGATTGAGTTCTGGATTGAATCATATCTGCTCTCTCTGAGCTCAAATTTCTCTGACATGCTCACATTGCTGATACGAAATGCAAAGGTAAGGGCATAGGAAGTGTTGTTTAATTCTGAAAAACAAACAAACAAACAAAAAAACCTCCAAATATTACAAAGCAGAAGCAAACAAATTCTTACTGATTTTAATCACAGAATTTAAATGTCAGAGAATTTATTATTAATACCTGTTTTCATATTTTGTAATCAATATAAGCAACCTGTCTTGAGTTTGAACCTTATTATTTGGGGAATGGTTGGACATGGTCAAAACATATCAATTTCAGGTGAAGAAAATGTTAGAATATTTGTACCTTGTCTATCTTGAAATCAAAAGTACATTAGACAAGGGGAGGAAATGGGATGACATACTGATATAGGTGATGTTGTCTATTCTAACAGGATTGTTGAGGGACTGAGCTCTAACTGCTCCTATTGTCCTGAGACGTGCATCAAGGAGTGCACTGGCTGCATTGAGAACCTCAGACTCAGTGGGAACTGGCATCAGGGTGTTGAACACCAGTCGAATATAGATTAAAACAGTACCAAGACTGCAAAAGAGCATATGAGATAATTGTTAAGTCAAGATGAAACAATGATTGAAAGTATGTTATACGCAGCAAAGGAAGACAACAAAACTTAAGTACATACAGAGTTGGCACTTCAGTAGTGCTCTGTGGAGTAGGGCTTGCTGTTGTTGGTGACTTAGTTGTTACGACACCTTAAAAAGAATAAAATTATAAGGAGAGGAACAGCACAAAATTTTCTAAAACACAAAGTATAGAGTAATAAAAAAGAGTATAATTCTAATATTGCTAATTGATTATAATGTTTAAAAAAAAAAACTAATACAATTTGCTTTTTTAGTCTCATTCAATAAAGAGCAACTTACTGATTCTCCTAATTTCATTCAAGAAGCTGACGGGTTGTTTGGCATCCTGCTCTTGGAAAACATACTCCATGCTCCCCTCAATGTGGGCTCCAGCACTCCTGCAAAAGAAGACATCCTCTAAGTTACCAAGCCAGATCCATCCACGAAGCACTCCTTCAGATGAAGAAGCTGAGGACAAGCATCTGAAAACGGCAGTGGCAACACTGCATCTCACTACAAATATAGCGCTCCCCGTGCACTCACGTGAAGTTAGAGCTCTGCGGCTCAAACGCTGGCTGGTCGGGCTCATTCAGCAGAAGGTTGAGCTGCACGGGAAAAGGGAAGAGCTTAGTCAAACTGGGGCTGGCAGAAACAGACTTGACTCTGGGCTGCCTCGTAAGAGGTGGCAAAGGGGACTCACCGCGCTGTTGATGGAGCTTTGTATTTGGCGGTAGGTGCCGTTCCTCAGATCGGGGCTGGCGGGCACGCTCAGGTTGCTGATGGCGAATGTGAAGGTGACGGCGTAGGAGGTGTCTGACAGTTCTGTGGAGCAAAGCAATGTTGTCTTTAAAAGGTTGAGTCAACAAGAGACAATTCTCCCAGGGACCACATGGCCTGAGCGGGCCAATGAGGTGCGTGGAATGGGAGAGCAAGACTTACTCAGGTAGGTGACATTCAGCACTCTCACGGTCCCATTGAGGCCGGAGAGTCGAGAGTCCAGCAGAGTTGAGGTAGCCTGGAGCACCACGCTCTCACTTGGCACAGGTGAGGAGGCGTTGAAAAGCAGCCGGCTGGTGACCACCGCAGACGTCGATCTGTAAACAGAGCCATTTTTCAGTTGCATTGCAAGGCAGAACAATTTCTCTGCTTCTTTATTTTTCTTCCTCTTTTCAAAAACAGGCCAATCAATGAAGCTCTTTACACACGTACATGACTGCGGGGCCTGGGGTGGTGGTGACGGGAGCAAAGGTGGTTGCCGTCTGACCTGCAAGCACAAGAAATGACAGCGTGGTGACTGGGATGAAGTGTCCCAGCAGCCCAAGAGAAGATATCCCTTGTGACCTGAGCCTTGAAGGCCCAGCAAACGCTTTGAGGGGCTGAGCGAGGAATAAGCAGCACGCCAACGTGATGGGCCAATGTCAAGAGCAACTTACTGATTCTCCTAATTTCATTCAAGAAGCTGACGGGTTGTTTGGCATCCTGCTCTTGGAAAACATACTCCATGCTCCCCTCAATGTGGGCTCCAGCACTCCTGCAAAAGAAGACATCCTCTAAGTTACCAAGCCAGATCCATCCACGAAGCACTCCTTCAGATGAAGAAGCTGAGGACAAGCATCTAAAAACGGCAGTGGCAACACTGCATCTCACTACAAATATAGCGCTCCCCGTGCACTCACGTGAAGGTAGAGCTCTGCGGCTCAAACGCTGGCTGGTCGGGCTCATTGAGCAGAAGGTTGAGCTGCACGGGAAAAGGGAAGAGCTTAGTCAAACTGGGGCTGGCAGAAACAGACTTGACTCTGGGCTGCCTCGTAAGAGGTGGCAAAGGGGACTCACCGCGCTGTTGATGGAGCTTTGTATTTGGCGGTAGGTGCCGTTCCTCAGATCGGGGCTGGCGGGCACGCTCAGGTTGCTGATGGCGAATGTGAAGGTGACGGCGTAGGAGGTGTCTGACAGTTCTGTGGAGCAAAGCAATGTTGTCTTTAAAAGGTTGAGTCAACAAGAGACAATTCTCCCAGGGACCACATGGCCTGAGCGGGCCAATGAGGTGCGTGGAATGGGAGAGCAAGACTTACTCAGGTAGGTGACATTCAGCACTCTCACGGTCCCATTGAGGCCGGAGAGTCGAGAGTCCAGCAGAGTTGAGGTAGCCTGGAGCACCACGCTCTCACTTGGCACAGGTGAGGAGGCGTTGAAAAGCAGCCGGCTGGTGACCACCGCAGACGTCGATCTGTAAACAGAGCCATTTTTCAGTTGCATTGCAAGGCAGAACAATTTCTCTGCTTCTTTATTTTTCTTCCTCTTTTCAAAAACAGGCCAATCAATGAAGCTCTTTACACACGTACATGACTGCGGGGCCTGGGGTGGTGGTGACGGGAGCAAAGGTGGTTGCCGTCTGACCTGCAAGCACAAGAAATGACAGCGTGGTGACTGGGATGAAGTGTCCCAGCAGCCCAAGAGAAGATATCCCTTGTGACCTGAGCCTTGAAGGCCCAGCAAACGCTTTGAGGGGCTGAGCGAGGAATAAGCAGCACGCCAACGTGATGGGCCAATGTCAAGAGCAACTTACTGATTCGCCTAATTTCATTCAAGAAGCTGACGGGTTGTTTGGCATCCTGCTCTTGGAAAACATACTCCATGCTCCCCTCAATGTGGGCTCCAGCACTCCTGCAAAAGAAGACATCCTCTAAGTTACCAAGCCAGATCCATCCACGAAGCACTCCTTCAGATGAAGAAGCTGAGGACAAGCATCTAAAAAGGGCAGTGGCAACACTGCATCTCACTACAAATATAGCGCTCCCCGTGCACTCACGTGAAGTTAGAGCTCTGCGGCTCAAACGCTGGCTGGTCGGGCTCATTCAGCAGAAGGTTGAGCTGCACGGGAAAAGGGAAGAGCTTAGTCAAACTGGGGCTGGCAGAAACAGACTTGACTCTGGGCTGCCTCGTAAGAGGTGGCAAAGGGGACTCACCGCGCTGTTGATGGAGCTTTGTATTTGGCGGTAGGTGCCGTTCCTCAGATCGGGGCTGGCGGGCACGCTCAGGTTGCTGATGGCGAATGTGAAGGTGACGGCGTAGGAGGTGTCTGACAGTTCTGTGGAGCAAAGCAATGTTGTCTTTAAAAGGTTGAGTCAACAAGAGACAATTCTCCCAGGGACCACATGGCCTGAGCGGGCCAATGAGGTGCGTGGAATGGGAGAGCAAGACTTACTCAGGTAGGTGACATTCAGCACTCTCACGGTCCCATTGAGGCCGGAGAGTCGAGAGTCCAGCAGAGTTGAGGTAGCCTGGAGCACCACGCTCTCACTTGGCACAGGTGAGGAGGCGTTGAAAAGCAGCCGGCTGGTGACCACCGCAGACGTCGATCTGTAAACAGAGCCATTTTTCAGTTGCATTGCAAGGCAGAACAATTTCTCTGCTTCTTTATTTTTCTTCCTCTTTTCAAAAACAGGCCAATCAATGAAGCTCTTTACACACGTACATGACTGCGGGGCCTGGGGTGGTGGTGACGGGAGCAAAGGTGGTTGCCGTCTGACCTGCAAGCACAAGAAATGACAGCGTGGTGACTGGGATGAAGTGTCCCAGCAGCCCAAGAGAAGATATCCCTTGTGACCTGAGCCTTGAAGGCCCAGCAAACGCTTTGAGGGGCTGAGCGAGGAATAAGCAGCACGCCAACGTGATGGGCCAATGTCAAGAGCAACTTACTGATTCTCCTAATTTCATTCAAGAAGCTGACGGGTTGTTTGGCATCCTGCTCTTGGAAAACATACTCCATGCTCCCCTCAATGTGGGCTCCAGCACTCCTGCAAAAGAAGACATCCTCTAAGTTACCAAGCCAGATCCATCCACGAAGCACTCCTTCAGATGAAGAAGCTGAGGACAAGCATCTAAAAAAGGGCAGTGGCAACACTGCATCTCACTACAAATATAGCGCTCCCCGTGCACTCACGTGAAGTTAGAGCTCTGCGGCTCAAACGCTGGCTGGTCGGGCTCATTGAGCAGAAGGTTGAGCTGCACGGGAAAAGGGAAGAGCTTAGTCAAACTGGGGCTGGCAGAAACAGACTTGACTCTGGGCTGCCTCGTAAGAGGTGGCAAAGGGGACTCACCGCGCTGTTGATGGAGCTTTGTATTTGGCGGTAGGTGCCGTTCCTCAGATCGGGGCTGGCGGGCACGCTCAGGTTGCTGATGGCGAATGTGAAGGTGACGGCGTAGGAGGTGTCTGACAGTTCTGTGGAGCAAAGCAATGTTGTCTTTAAAAGGTTGAGTCAACAAGAGACAATTCTCCCAGGGACCACATGGCCTGAGCGGGCCAATGAGGTGCGTGGAATGGGAGAGCAAGACTTACTCAGGTAGGTGACATTCAGCACTCTCACGGTCCCATTGAGGCCGGAGAGTCGAGAGTCCAGCAGAGTTGAGGTAGCCTGGAGCACCACGCTCTCACTTGGCACAGGTGAGGAGGCGTTGAAAAGCAGCCGGCTGGTGACCACCGCAGACGTCGATCTGTAAACAGAGCCATTTTTCAGTTGCATTGCAAGGCAGAACAATTTCTCTGCTTCTTTATTTTTCTTCCTCTTTTCAAAAACAGGCCGATCAATGAAGCTCTTTACACACGTACATGACTGCGGGGCCTGGGGTGGTGGTGACGGGAGCAAAGGTGGTTGCCGTCTGACCTGCAAGCACAAGAAATGACAGCGTGGTGACTGGGATGAAGTGTCCCAGCAGCCCAAGAGAAGATATCCCTTGTGACCTGAGCCTTGAAGGCCCAGCAAACGCTTTGAGGGGCTGAGCGAGGAATAAGCAGCACGCCAACGTGATGGGCCAATGTCAAGAGCAACTTACTGATTCTCCTAATTTCATTCAAGAAGCTGACGGGTTGTTTGGCATCCTGCTCTTGGAAAACATACTCCATGCTCCCCTCAATGTGGGCTCCAGCACTCCTGCAAAAGAAGACATCCTCTAAGTTACCAAGCCAGATCCATCCACGAAGCACTGCTTCAGATGAAGAAGCTGAGGACAAGCATCTAAAAAGGGCAGTGGCAACACTGCATCTCACTACAAATATAGCGCTCCCCGTGCACTCACGTGAAGTTAGAGCTCTGCGGCTCAAACGCTGGCTGGTCGGGCTCATTGAGCAGAAGGTTGA
>NC_044505.1:19483876-19514920 GCF_902362185.1 Chanos chanos
TGACTTTGTAGTTGAGGTTAGTGCAGTTGTTGCAGTCTGCACTGTTGTAGTTGTTTGAGGGCTACTAGTTTGGAGTATAGTAGTGGTTGATGCAGTTGTTGTTGGAGTAGATTTTGTAATGGGAGTTGTTGTAGTGGGACTTGAAGTTTTGGATGGAGAAATGGTTGTTGTTGGTGATGAAGTTGTTGTTGGACTTGTAGTGGTAGTTGGGTTGAAGGTTGAAGTTGGACCAGTAGTTGTTGGTAAAGATGTTGTTGTTGAAGAGTCAGCTGTAGTAGGCAGTGGTATAGTTTCTTGTGCTCCCATAGCATTTGCTGAAGTAGTTGTTGTTGTGCTGGGGTATGGCACTGCAGTCAGTGTTGTTGTTTCTGCCTCTGTTCTTGAGGCTAGTGCAGTTGTTGCACTCTGCACTGGTGTAGTTTCTTGAGGGCTACTCGTTTGGAGTGGAGTAGTGGTTGATGCAGTTGTTGTTGGAGTAGATGTTGTAATGGGAGTTGTTGTAGTGGGACTTGAAGTTTTGGATGGAGAAATGGTTGTTGTTGGTGATGAAGTTGTTGTTGGACTTGTAGTGGTAGTTGGGTTGAAGGTTGAAGTTGGACCAGTAGTTGTTGGTAAGGATGCTGTTGTTGAAGAGTCAGCTGTAGTAGGCAGTGGTATAGTTGCTTGTGCTCCCTTAGCATTTGCTGAAGTAGTTGTTGTTGAGCTGGGGTAGGGCCTTGCCGTCAGGGTACTTGTTGCTGCCTCTGTAGTTAAGGTTAGTGCAGTTGTTGGAGTTTGCACTTTTCTAGTTTCTTGAGGGCTAATAGTTTGGAGTATAGTAGTGGTTGATGCAGTTGTTGTTGGAGTAGATGTTGTAATGGGAGTTGTTGTAGTGGGACTTGACGTTTTGGATGGAGAAATGGTTGTTGTTGGTGATGAAGTTGTTGTTGGACTTGTAGTGGTAGTTGGGTTGAAGGTTGAAGTTGGACCAGTAGTTGTTGGTAAGGATGTTGTTGTTGAAGAGTCAGCTGTTGTAGGCAGAAGCATAGTTGCTTGTGCTCCCATAGCATTTGCTGAAGTAGTTGTTGTTGTGCTGGGGTATGGCACTGCAGTCAGTGTTGTTGTTTCTGCCTCAGTTCTTGAGGCTAGTGCAGTTGTTGCAGTCTGCACTGTTGTAGTTGTTTGAGGGCTACTCGTTTGGAGTGGAGTAGTGGTTGATGCAGTTGTTGTTGGAGTAGATGTTGTAATGGGAGTTGTTGTAGTGGGATTTGAAGTTTTGGATGTAGACATGGTTGTTGTTGGTGATGAAGTTGTTGTTGGACTTGTAGTGATAGTTGGGTTGAAGGTTGAAGTTGGACCATTAGTTGTTGGTAAGGATGTTGTTGTTGAAGAGTCAGCTGTTGTAGGCAGAGGCATAGTTGCTTGTGCTCCCATAGCATTTGCTGAAGTAGTTGTTGTTGTGCTGGGGTAGGGCGTTGCCGTCAGGGTACTTGTTGCTGACTCTGTAGTTGAGGCTAGTGCAGTTGTTGCAGTCTGCACTGTTGTAGTTGTTTGAGGGCTACTAGTTTGGAGTATAGTAGTGGTTGATGCAGTTGTTGTTGGAGTAGATGTTGTAATGGGAGTTGTTGTAGTGGGACTTGAAGTTTTGGATGGAGAAATGGTTGTTGTTGGTGATGAAGTTGTTGTTCGATTTGTAGTGGTAGTTGGGTTGAAGGTTGAAGTTGGACCAGTAGTTGTTGGTAAGGATGCTGTTGTTGAAGAGTCAGCTGTAGTAGGCAGTGGTATAGTTTCTTGTGCTCCCATAGCATTTGCTGAAGTAGTTGTTGTTGTGCTGGGGTATGGCACTGCAGTCAGTGTTGTTGTTTCTGCCTCTGTTCTTGAGGCTAGTGCAGTTGTTGCACTCTGCACTGGTGTAGTTTCTTGAGGGCTACTCGTTTGGAGTGGAGTAGTGGTTGATGCAGTTGTTGTTGGAGTAGATGTTGTAATGGGAGTTGTTGTAGTGGGACTTGAAGTTTTGGATGGAGAAATGGTTGTTGTTGGTGATGAAGTTGTTGTTGGACTTGTAGTGGTAGTTGGGTTGAAGGCTGAAGTTGGACCAGTAGTTGTTGGTAAGGATGCTGTTGTTGAAGAGTCAGCTGTTGCAGGCAGAGGCATAGTTGCTTGTGCTCCCTGAGCATTTGCTGAAGTAGTTGTTGTTGTGCTGGGATATGGCACTGCAGTCAGTGTTATTGTTTCTGCCTCTGTTCTTGAGGTTAGTGCAGTTGTTGCAGTCTGCACTGTTGTAGTTGTTTGAGGGCTACTCGTTTGGAGTGGAGTAGTGGTTGATGCAGTTGTTGTTGGAGTAGATGTTGTAATGGGAGTTGTTGTAGTGGGACTTGAAGTTTTGGATGGAGAAATGGTTGTTGTTGGTGATGAAGTTGTTGTTGGACTTGTAGTGATAGTTGGGTTGAAGGTTGAAGTTGGACCATTAGTTGTTGGTAAGGATGTTGTTGTTGAAGAGTCAGCTGTTGTAGGCAGAGGCATAGTTGCTTGTGCTCCCATAGCATTTGCCGAAGTAGTTGTTGTTGTGCTGGGGTAGGGCCTTGCCGTCAGGGTACTTGTTGCTGACTCTGTAGTTGAGGCTAGTGCAGTTGTTGCAGTCTGCACTGTTGTAGTTGTTTGAGGGCTACTCGTTTGGAGTATAGTAGTGGTTGATGCAGTTGTTGTTGGAGTAGATGTTGTAATGGGAGTTGTTGTAGTGGGACTTGAAGTTTTGGATGGAGAAATGGTTGTTGTTGGTGATGAAGTTGTTGTTGGACTTGTAGTGGTAGTTGGGTTGAAGGTTGAAGTTGGACCAGTAGTTGTTGGTAAGGATGTTGTTGTTGAAGAGTCAGCTGTTGTAGGCAGAGGCATAGTTGCTTGTGCTCCCATAGCATTTGCTGAAGTAGTTGTTGTTGTGCTGGGGTAGGGCCTTGCCGTCAGGGTACTTGTTGCTGACTTTGTAGTTGAGGTTAGTGCAGTTGTTGCAGTCTGCCCTGTTGTAGTTGTTTGAGGGCTACTAGTTTGGAGTATAGTAGTGGTTGATGCAGTTGTTGTTGGAGTAGATTTTGTAATGGGAGTTGTTGTAGTGGGACTTGAAGTTTTGGATGGAGAAATGGTTGTTGTTGGTGATGAAGTTGTTGTTGGACTTGTAGTGGTAGTTGGGTTGAAGGTTGAAGTTGGACCAGTAGTTGTTGGTAAAGATGTTGTTGTTGAAGAGTCAGCTGTTGCAGGCAGTTGTATAGTTGCTTGTGCTCCCATAGCATTTGCTGAAGTAGTTGTTGTTGTGCTGGGGTAGGGCCTCGCCGTCAGGGTACTTGTTGATGCCTCTGTAGTTAAGGTTAGTGCAGTTGTTGGAGTTTGCACTTTTCTAGTTTCTTGAGGGCTACTAGTTTGGAGTATAGTAGTGGTTGATGCAGTTGTTGTTGGAGTAGATGTTGTAATGGGAGTTGTTGTAGTGGGACTTGAAGTTTTGGATGGAGAAATGGTTGTTGTTGGTGATGAAGTTGTTGTTGGACTTGTAGTGGTAGTTGGGTTGAAGGTTGAAGTTGGACCAGTAGTTGTTGGTAAGGATGTTGTTGTTGAAGAGTCAGCTGTTGTAGGCAGAAGCATAGTTGCTTGTGCTCCCATAGCATTTGCTGAAGTAGTTGTTGTTGTGCTGGGGTAGGGCGTTGCGGTCAGGGTACTTGTTGCTAACTCTGTAGTTGAGGTTAGTGCAGTTGTTGCAGTCTGCACTGTTGTAGTTGTTTGAGGGCTACTCGTTTGGAGTGGAGTAGTGGTTGATGCAGTTGTTGTTGGAGTAGATGTTGTAATGGGAGTTGTTGTAGTGGGATTTGAAGTTTTGGATGTAGACATGGTTGTTGTTGGTGATGAAGTTGTTGTTGGACTTGTAGTGATAGTTGGGTTGAAGGTTGAAGTTGGACCATTAGTTGTTGGTAAGGATGTTGTTGTTGAAGAGTCAGCTGTTGTAGGCAGAGGCATAGTTGCTTGTGCTCCCATAGCATTTGCCGAAGTAGTTGTTGTTGTGCTGGGGTAGGGCGTTGCCGTCAGGGTACTTGTTGCTGACTCTGTAGTTGAGGCTAGTGCAGTTGTTGCAGTCTGCACTGTTGTAGTTGTTTGAGGGCTACTAGTTTGGAGTATAGTAGTGGTTGATGCAGTTGTTGTTGGAGTAGATGTTGTAATGGGAGTTGTTGTAGTGGGACTTGAAGTTTTGGATGGAGAAATGGTTGTTGTTGGTGATGAAGTTGTTGTTCGATTTGTAGTGGTAGTTGGGTTGAAGGTTGAAGTTGGACCAGTAGTTGTTGGTAAGGATGCTGTTGTTGAAGAGTCAACTGTAGTAGGCAGTGGTATAGTTTCTTGTGCTCCCTGAGCATTTGCTGAAGTAGTTGTTGTTGTGCTGGGGTATGGCACTGCAGTCAGTGTTGTTGTTTCTGCCTCTGTTCTTGAGGCTAGTGCAGTTGTTGCACTCTGCACTGGTGTAGTTTCTTGAGGGCTACTCGTTTGGAGTGGAGTAGTGGTTGATGCAGTTGTTGTTGGAGTAGATGTTGTAATGGGAGTTGTTGTAGTGGGACTTGAAGTTTTGGATGGAGAAATGGTTGTTATTGTTGATGAAGTTGTTGTTGGACTTGTAGTGGTACTTGGGTTGAAGGTTGAAGTTGGACCAGTAGTTGTTGGTAAGGATGCTGTTGTTGAAGAGTCAGCTGTAGTAGGCAGTGGTATAGTTGCTTGTGCTCCCTTAGCATTTGCTGAAGTAGTTGTTGTTGTGCTGGGGTAGGGCCTTGCCGTCAGGGTACTTGTTGCTGACTCTGTAGTTGAGGTTAGTGCAGTTGTTGCAGTCTGCACTGTTGTAGTTGTTTGAGGGCTACTCGTTTGGAGTGGAGTAGTGGTTGATGCAGTTGTTGTTGGAGTAGATGTTGTAATGGGAGTTGTTGTAGTGGGACTTGAAGTTTTGGATGGAGAAATGGTTGTTGTTGGTGATGAAGTTGTTGTTGGACTTGTAGTGGTACTTGGGTTGAAGGTTGAAGTTGGACCAGTAGTTGTTGGTAAGGATGTTGTTGTTGAAGAGTCAGCTGTTGTAGGCAGAAGCATAGTTCCTTGTGCTCCCATAGCATTTGCTGAAGTAGTTGTTGTTGTGCTGGGGTAGGGCGTTGCCGTCAGGGTACTTGTTGCTGCCTCTGTAGTTAAGGTTAGTGCAGTTGTTGGAGTTTGCACTTTTCTAGTTTCTTGAGGGCTAATAGTTTGGAGTATAGTAGTGGTTGATGCAGTTGTTGTTGGAGTCGATGTTGTAATGGGAGTTGTTGTAGTGGGACTTGAAGTTTTGGATGGAGAAATGGTTGTTGTTGGTGATGAAGTTGTTGTTGGACTTGTAGTGGTACTTGGGTTGAAGGCTGAAGTTGGACCAGTACTTTTTGGTAAGGATGCTGTTGTTGAAGAGTCAGATGTTGTAGGCAGAGGCATAGTTGCTTGTGCTCCCATAGCATTTGCTGAAGTAGTTGTTGTTGTGCTGGGGTATGGCACTGCAGTCAGTGTTGTTGTTTCTGCCTCTGTAGTTAAGGTTAGTGCAGTTGTTGTAGTTTGCACTGTTCTAGTTTCTTGAGGGCTACTAGTTTGGAGTATAGTAGTGGTTGATGCAGTTGTTGTTGGAGTAGATGTTGTAATGGGAGTTGTTGTAGTGGGACTTGAAGTTTTGGATGGAGAAATGGTTGTTGTTGGTGATGAAGTTGTTGTTGGACTTGTAGTGGTACTTGGGTTGAAGGCTGAAGTTGGACCAGTACTTTTTGGTAAGGATACTGTTGTTGAAGAGTCAGATGTTGTAGGCAGAGGCATAGTTGCTTGTGCTCCCATAGCATTTGCTGAAGTAGTTGTTGTTGTGCTGGGGTATGGCACTGCAGTCAGTGTTGTTGTTTCTGCCTCTGTAGTTAAGGTTAGTGCAGTTGTTGTAGTTTGCACTGTTCTAGTTTCTTGAGGGCTACTAGTTTGGAGTATAGTAGTGGTTGATGCAGTTGTTGTTGGAGTAGATGTTGTAATGGGAGTTGTTGTAGTGGGACTTGAAGTTTTGGATGGAGAAATGGTTGTTGTTGGTGATGAAGTTGTTGTTGGACTTGTAGTGGTAGTTGGGTTGAAGGTTGAAGTTGGACCAGTAGTTGTTGGTAAGGATGCTGTTGTTGAAGAGTCAGCTGTTGCAGGCAGATGCATAGTTGCTTGTGCTCCCTTAGCATTTGCTGAAGTAGTTGTTGCTGTGCTGGGGTATGGCACTGCAGTCAGTGTTGTTGTTTCTGCCTCTGTTCTTGAGGCTAGTGCAGTTGTTGCAGTCTGCACTGTTGTAGTTGTTTGAGGGCTACTAGTTTGGAGTGTAGTAGTGGTTGATGCAGTTGTTGTTGGAGTAGATGTTGTAATGGGAGTTGTTGTAGTGGGACTTGAAGTTTTGGATGGAGAAATGGTTGTTGTTCGTGATGAAGTTGTTGTTGGACTTGAAGTGGTAGTTGGGTTGAAGGCTGAAGTTGGACCAGTAGTTGTTGGTAAGGATGCTGTTGTTGAAGAGTCAGCTGTTGCAGGCAGAGGCATAGTTGCTTGTGCTCCCATAGCATTTGCTGAAGTAGTTGTTGTTGCGCTGGGATATGGCACTGCAGTCAGTGTTGTTGTTTCTGCCTCTGTTCTTGAGGTTAGTGCAGTTGTTGCAGTCTGCACTGTGGTAGTTGTTTGAGGGCTACTCGTTTGGAGTGGAGTAGTGGTTGATGCAGTTGTTGTTGGAGTAGATGTTGTAATGGGAGTTGTTGTAGTGGGACTTGAAGTTTTGGATGGAGAAATGGTTGTTGTTGGTGATGAAGTTGTTGTTGGACTTGTAGTGATAGTTGGGTTGAAGGCTGAAGTTGGACCAGTAGTTGTTGGTAAGGATGCTGTTGTTGAAGAGTCAGCTGTTGCAGGCAGAGGCATAGTTGCTTGTGCTCCCTGAGCATTTGCTGAAGTAGTTGTTGTTGTGCTGGGATATGGCACTGCAGTCAGTGTTGTTGTTTCTGCCTCTGTTCTTGAGGTTAGTGCAGTTGTTGCAGTCTGCACTGTGGTAGTTGTTTGAGGGCTACTCGTTTGGAGTGGAGTAGTGGTTGATGCAGTTGTTGTTGGAGTAGATGTTGTAATGGGAGTTGTTGTAGTGGGACTTGAAGTTTTGGATGGAGAAATGGTTGTTGTTGGTGATGAAGTTGTTGTTGGACTTGTAGTGATAGTTGGGTTGAAGGTTGAAGTTGGACCATTAGTTGTTGGTAAGGATGCTGTTGTTGAAGAGTCAGCTGTTGTAGGCAGAGGCATAGTTGTTTGTGCTCCCATAGCATTTGCTGAAGTAGTTGTTGTTGTGCTGGGGTAGGGCGATGCCGTCAGGGTACTTGTTGCTGACTCTGTAGTTAAGGTTAGTGCAGTTGTTGTAGTTTGCACTGTTCTAGTTTCTTGAGGGCTACTAGTTTGGAGTATAGTAGTGGTTGATGCAGTTGTTGTTGGAGTAGATGTTGTAATGGGAGTTGTTGTGAGGCTTAAAGCTGTAGATGGAGAAATGGTCGTTGTTAGTGATGAAGTTGTTGTTGGACTCGGAGTTGTAGTTGGGTTCAGGGAAGTAGCTGGTGTGCAAGTTGTGGTTGAAGATGTTTTTGTAGATGGAGTCGTTGTAGTTTGTGTTGTGGTTGTTTCTGGTAGTGTAGTTGTAGTAGATTGTGTTGTAGTGGGGTAGTCCTGTGCAGTTGTAGTTGGTGTGGTAGGCTGTGATGTTGTTATCGATGTTGTAATTGTCAAAGCAAATGTTGTTTTCAAACCGGCGGTAGTTGTAGTTGCTCCTGTGGTAGTTTTGAATGATAGAGTTATCTTTTCAGGTGTTGTTATCCCTTGATAATTTATTGTTCTTTCAGTAGTCGTAGTTGTTTGTGTTGTTGCAGTAGTTATGGCATCTTCTGGGGAAGTGTTTGAGGACAACGTGGATGATGACTGTGTAGCCGTCAACGTCATACAGTAGAGCAACACTGCAGTGAGGGGGGAAAAATTGCTTCAAAAAAAGTCAATAGGTTTGAACAATTTATGAAATTGTACTGAATTTTCTTTACCGCTTCATTTACATGTAGCATAATTGGAGTCTTCAACATTACTGCTATATTGCCATATTAGCAACATCAGGAACTGATATCGATTGATATGAAATCTCCTAAGTGTGTAATTTATTAGATAAGTTACAACTCAATAATTTAAGGAAGTTGTGCAAGCTGAGGAAACTCTCTTATTGGACCTGCTGGATGTAAATGTTTTGTTTGTATTCTGCCTGTCTTGGAAGTCACTTTAGATAAAAGCCTCTGCTAAATGAATAAATGTAAATGTTCGTGTGAATAAAGCTAATAAAGCTATTATATTTCTTCAGCAAAAATAGAGTTTTACATACACATAGTGAGGAGTCCACTTTGACTCCATGATGGTGCTCCAGTGTACTTCCCAAGAGGTTGCCTGTGACCACAGCAGTATGAAAATATGTGGAAAGACAGAAACAAGATGGACGTTTAAAGGAAAATGCCCTCTTAGGATTATGTTTTCTCATTTAAATTTTTATGTGCTTCTTTTACATCAGGGGGACTTCTGTCAAAGCTTCGTGCACAGGTGTAATGGTACTAAAAGATTTTCAGATAAATTTAGATCATTTTTATAACTTGAGCCTATAACTAGATCCATTATGGATTTCTTTTTGATCTTTAACATGTTTTTAATAAGGTTGCATTGATTTTTTTGGTCCATTTTTTAAGGGAGTGATCAAAAAAGATACTATTTCAAACAAGAATCACAACACTAAGGGAACTGCATCAAGATTTTACTGCTTTGACTAAGCTTCTATTTTGCATCCTCTGGTCGCGTACAACAGTGTGTCAAGTCAACTACACAAGTGAACAAAGGGTAACCAAGTGAAACAATGGCTGCTCTTTTGGCAGTTGCAGAAAAATGTTCATACTTGTCTGCACAACAGAATTCAACATTTTGCATCATTTAATTGCTTGAATGACATCATCTTTAAAGAACCAACTCCACCTTCCTTCCAGTCGTTGAAATACGGCAAAGGAGCTACGTAGTGTCTTTTTTTGGATACAGGCCTTGTTTATAACTGACCTGTACTGGCGGTACACAGTACTTTTCCCTAAACATGCCCTCTCAGTTTGTTATACTTTCCTTGGTTATAGAGTCTTTCACCTTTCTAAATCCATCCTGAATCAACCCTCCAAGTAGAATCAAGTTAATCTAGATTAGTGATATCAAAATGACCATTAAATCACAAAGAACGTAAATATCTTGATAAACAGCTCAGATGATTCACTTTGCTGCGATGAAATGCTGAAATGCTTGTCTACAAAGATGTTGCAAGCTTTGCTTCGCTAGCTTTGGCTAGCTATTTCTTTTGTCTTGCCTCGATAAAAACAAACAAACAAAAACCAACAACAAAAACACGATCTTATTAATTTTGTTGAACGTTTCAAAGGATTGGTTGTGAAATATTAGTTTTCTGTCAATCATGTTTGTGAGAGTGACTAGAAGACGTTTCACATTTAACGGTTAGGACATATAACAACGTCAAAATGAGTGTTAAGTAAACATTTTTTTCCCACAAAACAAATGAACAACCAACTAAAAATACACGAGGTGAACAAAAGACCAATACCTGCTTTGAACGTTGTAAAATATAGCAACGTGGGTCGCATTGTATTGAACTGTGTGTAATTGATGTCAGACGAAAAATGTCCATAGAAAAATAAACTGTTGTACGAGGTACAGCGCGTTTAACATCGACTACACAACCAGGATACAGCCTACTGATTGGTTTGAAAAGAGTATGTGGCTCACTAACTTTAGGCTGAAATACAATTAATCTCAACTGTCACCGTAGTGCCATCAGTAGGCTAGTCCCACAGAATCAGTGTTTCATTTCTTGCTTGCCTGCTTCTTTATTGTTAAATTCGTCCTTACAGATTTAAGTTCTTGCAGTTCTTACCAGTATGATAGCGGTATGGGGTTCAATCACGTATTTTCCATCCAGTCACATCGACTGCCACCATGTGATAACATGGGTAGAGTTAAAACGTTTACAGGCTGGATAGAGCACAGTAAGTAACCGCAACGTTCGTAAATTGAGTCTGTAAAGTCACGATTTCAGGTTCTAAATGCTAGGGAGTTCAGTATGGTCGTAATCTACCGTATTAATACTTTGAGCTAAAACCTATTCTATATTGTTGGCCAGTAGTGAATATTTCATGCGTTGGTTATTAGTTAATGTGTGTTGCTTCAATACTGAATCGGGGATTAGTTTAAAAGTATAATGTCGAACTCATTGATGACACTATAATATCGAATTCATTGATGATGAACTGATCAATGAATTCGACAGTATACTTTTAAACTAATCCCCAAGAAAACAAAAAACAAGTACTAATACTGTATCAAAGTAGTAGGAGGTTATTCTTCTTTTCGCAGTCTTTTTCTGCGCCCAAGTTCTGCATGGATGCCTGAAGTCACTAGAGGGCACCTAGGTTAAACAAACTGGGTGAAATTGGTACAACTAGATGAGACGCATTTAGCGCACAGCGCTACTTAACTCAGAAGACATGGCTTTGCAGTATCGCGAAAGAATTCAGTAAAATTAGTCAGAGCTGATGCAAAGGTTAAAGGATTGGCTTAGGCTACTTTAAAGGATAAATTGTTCATCATGCTTTATGTCTTCTATACTAATGTAAGTATAATTAAAAGTGAAATAACATAGAACATCTTATTCATCTGTTCACTGTAGCTAGATATATTAAAAGAATCCAAGTAACGTTATATTATTTTTTTGTTTTTGTTTTTTTTACTGGCAAAGTAAGAGTTTAATAGAATAATAGATCAGCCTATACTGCAATATATTCTCTGTCCTGTGATGGTTAAAAATCATGAAAATATCGAAATGCTAAATATAATACATAAATTATTCATTGTTTGAAAAGTTCTAAAAAATTACCTTCTCTCCTTTTTCGTAGTCATAACCATGTAATCCAAAATCTTTATCTCGTTCTTGCAAAGTACCTTCGTCGCGAAGGAAGAATTCAGTAACTAACAGCTCTAAATTTCAAATCAACTTTTATTAAAGGTGAAATTTGACATTGTGGGTGTGGTAACAGGTGGGGCTCTGTCAGTCGACCCCATAGACAAATCAGAGCGTGAATCAGAGCATGCTGATACTGTTATCACAAATTGAAAATATGTGACGATGTGCTAATATGATGGAGCGAAATACATATATAAACAAGCTGCCATGGCGCAGTTACCATTGTAAGCCAACAATAAAAAGGTACGGTATAACAGAAGAGAGTAGGTTGTGCCATCCCACGTATCACCGTTGCACAACTGAGTTTGAGTAAATAATTTGTCGGTTAAGCTTAATGAAAGTAAGTAATTATTTTCAGCGTTAAGATGTAGCACATTTATGTCGATACTCAAAGTTTCAAAGTTAATCTTTGTATACTTTAACGGCGCTGGGGACTCTTCCCAGCATGCCCCGCGCGCTTGTGTGTAAAAAGTTGCATTCTCATGTCACCATCATTGTGTGTGCCTGGCCCAATCATGACTACCCTCTGGCCCGACTGTTATAAATTTTTGAAACGTCCCATGTTCTAATCTGTCTTACGAAATTCAGCATAGAGATGTTTCTATATCAATAACATTATTGATATGTCGGGTGATCCACAACCATGCAATCAGTGGAATAATCAAATAAATTACAGGTTACATACATTCTCTAGCAAGAGTCACTCCGTAAGCATGACTCTCACATATTTTTGCGAGTGATATATGAAAACTTGGGAGAGAAAGGAGACCACATCACACAGTCAAGCTAGGTAACTGCATAACCTCAATCATATGAACATTAAGGTTCTTTTTTTAAAATGATCACTGGTTTACATGGAAACATTAACAGTTGTCTGATTCTTTGATTAATTGTAAATTAGTTGGGTTTTTACTTTTACATTATTTTACTTTAAATAAATTTAATTTTATAATTTGCAAGCATGTTAAGGTGTAAGATCAGTAAACTCACCAGTGTCCAATATTATTGTAATATTGCTATAAATTACACAAACACACATGTGAAAAAACAATGGCCTGTTTTTTTTTTACCTCATGCAGATTTAACTGATCTAGTCTAAACCATAGTAAGTAAAACCTGGAACATCCTGAGGAATTTTTCTGCGATTCACAGTTTGACTGTTGAGGTGAATGTAGCATGCAGCATGCAGATAATTAAACTTTAAACTGAGTGTAGGAGATCTGATAAAGTTTGTGAAACCATGCACAACAAACTTAACCAAAAGCAGTCTGAGTCATTTTGAAATACAGGTGATAGTTGGTATGTTTAGGTGCAGGGTGTATCCTGACTACTGAAAATACCTGTATTGATACATATGGAATCTTGTCACGCTGCATGACACACATGAAAGGACTAAAAACAAAGGAATGCTCCCCCCAAGCTTTTTCATTTTGAAATTCTTTTCTAGGGAACTTCGTGTGAGTTCCGACAAAATGTCAATCTCATTATTTCTGTCAAGAGCCTGTATGTATTGCACTTTGTTATTTGCATGAGCAGCAAGGGTGCAGCAACTGTGGAGCAAAGGAGATATTGTCTCTCTCTTTTGCAGCAGTACAGCTACTAAAAATGCGGAGAATTAAACTTCAGAACTGCCCAGAATTTCCTTTGGATGTTTACATCCTTCCTCAAAATTACATTTTTGTATTACAAAAAAAAAAAAAAAATCCAGTTAATATAAACAAAGTGACAGTGCATTAACAATGGTGCTGTGTTTTTCTGTAGTAGAATGAAATGTTATTGAAGAATATCTGTGATATTCACCTATGTAGTGTCATAAATGAGTTTTTCTTTATTCTATTTGTCAGGAAATCATTTCAGATGAACAACTGACAGATCTCATAATTGGCTACCTTTTAAAAAAGTGCTGCTGGTATAATCCTCCTGCTTAACCTGTCTAGTATGATGCTGTTCAACTAATTTTCAAAGAACAAAATGCCCGCTGGGTATTTTGCTTAACCTGTCTAGTATGATGTTGTTCAACCAATTTTCAAAGAACAAAATGCCCGCTGGGAATAATTTAAGACATTAACAGTGCATGGGTCACAATTATAGGTTAACTTGGTAACGCTTTATTTTACAGTCCTGTAATTACCAGGTATTAGCCAGGAAACAAGGTGGCAACAAAATACAAAAAAATTAGGAAAGCGCCAAAAACAAACAAATGAAAAAAACTGGATAGGAAATACTCAATAATTTCCTTGTAAGTACATTGAAACATATTAGGAAACTAGATGGCAACAACCCTAACCTTAACCATAACCATCTAGTTTCCATGTACTTCCTTGATAATATCTTAGTACTTATTATAGATTTCTAACAGGTACTTTCCAAATAACTATATTTCGTTGCCACCTAGTTTCCTAGTAGGTTTCTAAGTACTTTCCAGAAAATTATTTAGTACTTCCTATCTAGTTTTTTTGGCACTTTCCTAATACCTGTATTTTATTACCATCTCATTTCCTAGTTAATACCTGGTAATTAGGGGACTGTAAAATAAAGCGTTACCCTTAACTTACTTCTTAACATAGATTGTATGTCTTGGTTTGGCAGTATAAACAATTACATACACTTTCAGTGTAGCAAAATCAAACTGAAAAACAAAAGAGGTGTTCACAGCCATTGGAAAGCTGATTTCCCTTATAAAAAAGCATTGTCCAATTTTTTTTTTTTTGAAAAAAGCAAAGACTGGCCTCTAAATGTAATCACTGATGTTTATTCTTCAAAAAGAAAAAGACAAGTGAAAAATTAGTTTGGATTTGATTGCTGTGTGACACAGGTACAGATTTAAGCTAGCTAGCTTACTTGTAGTTTACAGTCCACTAGTAGCATTATTTACATAGTAGCGATGTAGGAAACAAAGCAATGAATTTCTTTAAGTTTATGCCAGAACTTTTGTAAAGAATGAACAAAGTCAGATAGCTGTAGCAGGGCCAGAGGGAAGGGGTAAAGGAGGAAGAGAGAGAGAGAGAGAGAGAGAGAGAGAGAGAGAGAGAGAGAGAGAAGGCAGTTCCACAGCTGAAGCTGTCAGAGAGGACACATGTTTGTTAAAGATCATCTTTGAGTTGAGTTCGACGAAGCATGTGGACACAAAATCCACCGGTATTGTTCACACAGAAGTGTTGTAGAAAATAAGCAATTTCATTGATGTTCATATCATTACTTTTGTAGAGAATGAACAGAGTCAGAGAGCAGCAGGACAGTTATACACAGGTATAAAAAGACAGTTGTAGTAGGGAGAGAAGGGGGACAACTGGTTAAAATAGAATTGTAGAATTAAAAATGTCACAGTTATGGTTAAGGCATCCTGCAACAATGCCCTTTGGAAGGTATACATGGGTGTGCGTGTTGGTTGGGGGTGTGGGAGCAGGGGTTACATTTTGTTATAGATCCCTTCTGTGGGATTATTTTAATGCAATCTGCATCTAAAAATAAAGAAAAAGGCAAGCAATGAGGCATGTGACAGGTTTGCCTCTGCTTTGTCAAACTGCTCAGAGATGATCAGGGAAATACCTGAACCCACTGCCAGACTGCCATCTACTGGTAGAAATAAGAAAAAATAAAGGAAAATAGCAAACTAGCACAATCACAGCTAGACATTTCTGTGCATCACATAGACAGTGCCTTAAGTGTCACAAAAAGGTACCAAAAGTACCAAATTTTAGCATTCAAATACCAGTATGTTTTCTTTATGAGCAAGAAAACATACTTCCTCTCTTTTTCTTTACCTTATCCACATCTCTGAAGTATTAGCAGTTTATTGGTATGTCAAAGACTCAGAACTGTGTGTTGGCTTTGCTTGTTTGTTCTGTCTTCTCTTGATCAGAGAAACTGACAGGTAGGGGGGGGGGGGGGGGGGGGGGGGGGGGGGCGCTACTCTGACTCAGAGGTAGAGAAGAGCACCCAAGAACTTATACTCACCACTACACCCTGAGTGACTGATACAGAGAAAGAGAGAGGACAGTGACCAAAAAGAGTCTTCTTAACAATAAACACAGAAACCCATCTACTCCATGAAACAGTGTCACTCAATACGAGACTCACATGCATACATATTGCATATATATAGGCCGTGATGTATGTAATAACTGAACTACAACTATTCTTTTAAGATCTGATGTATCGCGAGATCCATTTCTTGATTCATTCTGCTCGCTGCACCCAAATGTCTGACGTCTACAGGGGAGAGACGGGTGAGAAGCAAAGCAGTAGGATACATGATACATAGATAATGTGTTTTCAATAGCACTGTTCGGGTAATAAATAAATAAATATTGGTACTTCTCACTCATAGTGTACAATAAAGTGGTCTGTACTTCTGTTCAATGGGTGAGAATCGCATTCCCAGAGGTAGAGTAGACAGATTCAAACCAGCACGAAAAGAAGCCAGGTGTTCATTAGATGTTCATTAAAAATTACTAAATGATGCGGCATATATGTTGTAGTTACGCTGCAGTTCGATTGGCCTCGATAGCGATTTGCTTTCAGGGATGTAATGATCCCCTTCTTTTCAGGTTTTAATTTAGACATGCTGGAAGTAACAGAAAAGGGAGTTGCAATGATAAGTGCTAGCGGGTCCCGAGTGAATGCGAATGCATTTGTGGCAGTTTTCCTACCGTGTGTAAAATGAGAAAACAGTAGTCCCCTTCGGATCACTGCCCACTTTGAGGCAGTAGTCTGAACAAAAAAAACCCAAACTACATTAGGTTTGTTGAGTGCGTTTGTCCACCAGGCCACATATACAGACACATAAACTGCTTTATACTTACAGGGTGTTTTTTTGTTTTGTTTTGTTTTTCTTAAGCAGACCATACATCTACAATTTTACATTATTTATTTCTAAAAAGCATGTCCAGTCGCAGAAAAGAAAACACAAAAAGTACAGGTGTAGAAAGGGTTTTATGCTATCTAAAAAAATTTTGATCAGGCCATGTGATGAGCCCATGTGAATTGTTCCACTGGATCTTAAACATAAATTAATTATTTTGAACTCCCCCTACTCATGAAAGAGATGCTTGATGAACAGTTTCACCATCTACAACATGGAATGGAGCTTGGAGAAATGATTGGTGGATGGATGATTGAAGGTTGTAATCAGGTGATCATGAGAAGATATGCACTTTCATATGAGACCATTCTCATCTGAATGGTTCAATACACATTAATTTTCTATATGAAAGGTCCATAATGGTCTATGTCTTTTTGTCACTTTACTGAACTGGAAGTTTGATTTGATATTTTGCTGATCTGGATAAAAATTTTGCCTCATTATTATGTGCTTCAAAATGCAATTGTTTTTGTTCTAACCAATCAGTAGTATTTAAATTTTGATGACCATGATCAAAACATGGAGCACTACTTAGCACTGTTTAGAATGGCTGGTGAGGGCAACTGATTAATACAGCACAAACTCTACAAATTCTAAACCAGTGCCTCTTTTTGTTATGGTAATTAACCTCTGGCAAACCCAATTCACATTCCTGTTTTACAATTGTTGGAGAAATGGAAGAAGGCCTCTGAATGTTGAAGTCAACGGAAGAAGGCCTTGGTATACCAAAAAGGGTAAATGCAAGGTCAGCAAAACATGAAAGCAACATGAAAAGGGTAAAATCTAGGTTATAGTGACAGGGAAGCATAAGTAATGGGCAAGATGTAGTTGCTTCAGTGTCCGCCTTGTGTGGACTAGCCCAATGCTTGATAGTTAACACCTGCATTAAGGGTAAAGTATCTGAGGTGAGTTTGGGGACATGGCTGAGTATCCGAGGTAAGATGAGGACACGGTTGAATATTATTTTTTATTTAACCAAAAAAGGACACTTCGGAAATAGTGGTGTATGGAATAATGAATTCTGGGAAAATCTGGGGAAAATTCTGTAAGCGAATGGGTTGGACCATGCAAAAAACGGATGATGTAAGGGGTGTTACCATATAACCGTGTTATGCGTTTATTGGATACATAGGTTTAGCATACTGATAAAATTTTAGATATAAGTAAATGATTTTATGTATTAGATTCAGTCACTCCCTGGGACCTGACTCAGTTTGTTGTATTTTGCTCACTATTGAATGCAATAAACTTACACTGCATCTGACTCCTGAAGACTTTGACTGCTTTTTGAAACTTAGAATTCATTTTAAACTCAGCATGAGAAGTACAGCATTTAGTGTGGAGAAGGGACTCGGTCATATCTGGCCCTGACCGGGGAGTCTCTCCCACACAATGACATGTTCAAGCTCTCTTAAAAGATGACAGGAGAACGTTATTTGTCACTTTGTAACACAAGCCGCACCCTCACTGGCAAACTGGTGGATCCAAGAATGTAAAAAAGCAGAACATGAGTTATCGTGTAACCCAGTGCACAGAGAGCCACGTAGTTTGTTTTTTAAAACAGTTGAAAGGCATGGATGGGTCCATTTACAGCTTAACAGCAGAGGTCATAGGAGAATGGAAAGAACTGCGCGAGCCAAAAAAGGGCCACAAACAGGTTCATTAGGGGCATAGTGCAACTGTGGTGCACAGAGAGACATGTTACAACCCACAGCCTACTGTCTCACTCAAAAACACACCTTGGTGAAGGGCGTACACTCCTGAAACACTACATCAAAATATGTATCTCAGCTCTTCAAAGTTTTCATTGTGAGAGTTTATGTTCCCCAATCTTGGAAATGGAGTGGATACCCATATAATTGGTAATGGAAATATGGGGTTATATATGGAAATAGAAATGGAAATGGAAATATTGAAGATGTGAAACACACACACACACACACACACAGAGGGCAATTTGCAGTAGAGCTCAGGTCATGCTATTGCGTTTTGCACATTTCAGGAAATGAAGATGAAATTACTGAAGCATAGTCAATTAAAATGGTTTTGTGAACAAAAACATGCATCTGGTTACACCTTTTCATTGGTCATATTTGTTTATTATAATAACCCTTCATATGCACTGCTTGAAAAATTAGAAAGTACATAGAAAGTACAACAGTCTTAAACATTATTAGGAATATGCAGAGCATAAGGGTAACAGTATAAATATTGCTTGAGTTTTATTTTTGAACTATAACTATATTTAAATCAGAGAAATATTTGCAAAAACCTTTCGGACTGCATAAGATGAGTATTTTCACAGTATTATGATTAATAAAAATATATGAATCTTTTTTCTTTTCTTGAAATAAAGTGCATGTGTTAAAAAGTTATTGATTAGCTGTAGCATTCCCTATAAGTTAAAATTTACATTTAAATAGCATGATCAAATAAATTAAAAAGTAAAATAAATAAGACATTCTTCTTATAAGAATGTTTCAATAAATTAAATAAATGCCATCATGACACTAAAGTTGATAAATATTCTCATATAAATCATTAAATTGCCAACATATATTCATGTACATATTTTAAATTAACTAAAATTAAATGTGAGCTCCCTGCAGAATATAGCTGCAAGTATCAACACTCATTTTTATGCACAGTCAGGAACATCTCTGAATGCAGGTATTTAAAGCTTGAATTGTGATGATAGTATTAGTTTTCAAAGAGAAAAGAGCTTCTATGTTTGTTAAAATAGATTCCAGTTTAGAAGAGGCTGTTCCGAGTGGTGTACTGGACGTTATAGGAACGTCTACGTCTCCATCGCCTCCTGATTGCACCACAACAGCCGCAAAGTAAGCACTAGAGAGAGAGAAAAGGGGAAATATTATATTAAGTAAAGGATAGGTCAGGAACATTGTCTATCCCCTGATCAATAAATGTACGTAACCATATGGATATGACAGATGCACTGCATGCTAAAATCTGTAATGCAAGTGATGATGCCCATATTCTCAGTACAAACACATTTAAAGACTGCTTACACAAAGGAGGATCCACAGAGGGACGAGGATGATGGCAATACCACAGGGGATGATGATGGCTAAGGCCCAACCAGGGAAACCTCCAGAGTCAGTGCTGTTTCCAAACACCGTAGTATTTAGGACAGTGGGCATGACAGTGATTGGCTCTGTAGTGGCAGGCTTTGTAGTGGTGGGCTTCGTAGTGGTGGGATTTGCAGTGGTAGTTGTGGTGGTATTTAAGAGACCTGGAGGACAATATAGAATTCCATAAAGCAAATACATACACTTTCACAAAATTATCACCAGAAATTCACTCTGTATGTGAAGACAGTGATCCAGTTTTATCCATGAGTGAAACATACCGCTAACTTTGAGTATCTCAGCCAGGAAGCCACTGGGTGTGTTAATGTCTCCCTCCCGATAGACATACACAACATTAGCCAGGATAACTGTGCCATTGCTCCTGAAAATTCATCAGATAAATGCACAATCAATAAACTGTCAAAAGTTTTCATATTAAAACACAAACTGTATTGTGCTGCTTGTGCAAATCAGATAACAACCAGTTCTGGTTCACTATTTGGTTATTATTCACCAGTCAAATGCAAACTTTGAAATTTAGCTTTAGTGTGTCCTGCTGAAAATGTAAGGGAAGTTACTTACGTGAAGTTAGCCCTCTGGAAGACAAATGGCTGTGCCCCTGGTTCATTCAGTATTACGTTCAGCTGCAATACAATTTGAAGAAAAAATGAAACGTAAGAGAAAAGATATTTTAGAAATACTGAGAAGACAACAACTTTGATATCTTGTTGTTTCAAATGGCTTGCTTTTCAATCATAACCTTGAAAGAGTAAAGTTAATTTAAAAATGAAACTACCCTAAGCCTTGTTTGTGAGTTCATCCAGTATTAAAACTCTGACAACGACTCACCAGATCATTGATTGAGGTCTGGATTGAATTGTATGTGCTCTCTCTGAGCTCAAATTTCTCTGACATGCTCACATTGCTGATACCAAACGCAAAGGTAAGGGCATAGGAAGTGCTGTTTAATTCTGAAAAAAAAAAAAAAAAAAAAAACCCAAACATTACAAAGCAGAAGCAAACAAATCCTTTTCAGTTTTGATCACAGAATTGAAATGTCAGAGAATTTATTATTAAGGCCTGTTTTCATATTTTGTAATCAATATAAGCAACCTGTCTTGAGTTTGAACCTTAAATTTTGGAGAATGGTTGATAATGAAAATATCAAAACATATCAGTTTGAGGTGACAAAATGGTAGAACCTTGTCTGTGCAGACAATATCACATCTTAAAATCAAAAGTACATTAGACAAAGGGAGGAATATGGGATGACATACTGATATAGGTGATGTTCTCTATTCTAACAGGATCATTGAGGGACTGAGCTCTAACTGCTCCTATTGTCCTGAGACGTGCATCAAGGAGTGCACTGGCTGCATTGAGAACCTCAGACTCAGTGGGAACTGGCCTTAGGGTGTTGAACACCAGTCGAATATAGATTAAAACGGTCCCAAGACTGCAAAAGAGCATATGAGATAATTGTTATGTCAAGATGAAACAATGACTGAAAGTATAGGATGTGAAGTAAAGGAATCCAACAGAATTTAAAGACATACACAGTTGGTACTTCAGTGGTGTTCTGGGGATTAAGGCTTCCTGTGGTTGGTGACTGAGTAGTTACTACACCTAAAACAAATAAAAAACTTAAGATAAGAAAAGTACACGGACATCTACACAAAAAAAGAGAGAAAAGAGTAGAATTTTGATTTTTATGAAATTGGATGAAATAAAACCTATACCTTGTGCCTTTTTAATTTCATTCAAGAAGCTGACGGGTTGTTTGGCATCCTCCTCTTGGAATACATACTCCATGCTGCCCTCGATCTGGTTTGCAGCACTCCTGCAAAGAAATGATCCTTTAGCATAACATCCCAGATCCATCCAAGAAGCACTTCTTCACACGCAGAAGCTAAGGCCAAGCATGTAAAAATTTCAGTGTGAACATTGAATCTCACTACAAATATAGCGCTCGACACAGACTTACGTGAAGTTAGAGCTCTGCGGTTCGAAAGGCTGCTGGTCGGGCTCATTCAGCAGAATGTTCAGCTGCATGTGAAAAGGGAAGAGGTCAGTCAAACTGGGGCTGGCAGAAACAGACATGGCTGTGGGCTGTTTCCTAAGAGGTAGTAACTTGGACTCACCGCGTTGTTGACGGAGCTTCGTATTTGGTCGTAGGTGTCGTTCCTCAGATCGGGGATGGCGGGCACGCTCAGGTTGCTGATGGCGAATGTAAAAGTGACGGCGTAGGAGGTGTCGGACAGTTCTGTGGAGCAAAAGGATTTTAAATGGCCGAACCAACAAAAGGCAATGCTCCCAGGGACCACCTGGCGTGAGCAGGCCAATGAGTTGCGCGGAATCGGACACCAGCACTTACTCAGGTAGGTGACATTCAGCACCTTCACGGTCCCATTGAGGCTGGATTGTCGAGACTCCAGCAGAGTTGAGGTAGCCTGGAGCACCACGCTCTCACTTGGCACAGGTGAGGAGGAGTTGAAAAGCAGCCGGCTGGTGACCACGGCAGACGTAGATCTGTAAACAGAGCCATTTTTCAGTTGCATTGCAAGGCAGAGCAACTTATTTATTCCTTCTTTTCCGCTTTTTAAAAAAAACAGGCCAATGAATGAAACTCTTTACACACGTACATGACTGCAGGACTTGGAGTGGTGGTGACGGGAGCAAGGGTAGTCGTGGTCTGACCTGCAAGCAGAAGAAATTACAGCTTGGTGACTTGGATGAAATGTCCTAGCAGCCCAAGAGAAGATATTCCGGGCGACCTGAGCGTTCCAGGCCTAGCAAACGCTTTGAAGGGCTGAATGAGAAATAAGCACCACACCAACACGATGGCCCAAGGTAAAGAGCAACTTACTGATTCTCCTAATTTCATTCAAGAAGCTGACGGGGTTGTTTGGCATCCTCCTCTTGGAATACATACTCCATGCTGCCCTCGATCTGGTTTGCAGCACTCCTGCAAAGAAATGATCCTTTAGCATAACATCCCAGATCCATCCAAGAAACACTTCTTCACACGCAGAAGCTAAGGCCAAGCATGTAAAAATTTCAGTGTGAACATTGAATCTCACTACAAATATAGCGCTCGACACAGACTTACGTGAAGTTAGAGCTCTGCGGTTCGAAAGGCTGCTGGTCGGGCTCATTCAGCAGAATGTTCAGCTGCATGTGAAAAGGGAAGAGGTCAGTCAAACTGGGGCTGGCAGAAACAGACATGGCTGTGGGCTGTTTCCTAAGAGGTAGTAACTTGGACTCACCGCGTTGTTGACGGAGCTTCGTATTTGGTCGTAGGTGTCGTTCCTCAGATCGGGGCTGGCGGGCACGCTCAGGTTGCTGATGGCGAATGTAAAAGTGACGGCGTAGGAGGTGTCGGACAGTTCTGTGGAGCAAAAGGATTTTAAATGGCCGAACCAACAAAAGGCAATGCTCCCAGGGACCACCTGGCGTGAGCAGGCCAATGAGTTGCGCGAAATCGGACACCAGCACTTACTCAGGTAGGTGACATTCAGCACCTTCACGGTCCCATTGAGGCTGGATTGTCGAGACTCCAGCAGAGTTGAGGTAGCCTGGAGCACCACGCTCTCACTTGGCACAGGTGAGGAGGAGTTGAAAAGCAGCCGGCTGGTGACCACGGCAGACGTAGATCTGTAAACAGAGCCATTTTTCAGTTGCATTGCAAGGCAGAGCAACTTATTTATTCCTTCTTTTCCGCTTTTTAAAAAAAACAGGCCAATGAATGAAACTCTTTACACACGTACATGACTGCAGAACTTGGAGTGGTGGTGACGGGAGCAAGGGTAGTCGTGGTCTGACCTGCAAGCAGAAGAAATTACAGCTTGGTGACTTGGATGAAATGTCCTAGCAGCCCAAGAGAAGATATTCCGGGCGACCTGAGCGTTCCAGGCCTAGCAAACGCTTTGAAGGGCTGAATGAGAAATAAGCACCACACCAACACGATGGCCCAAGGTAAAGAGCAACTTACTGATTCTCCTGATTTCATTCAAGAAGCTGACGGGTTGTTTGGCATCCTCCTCTTGGAATACATACTCCATGCTGCCCTCGATCTGGTTTGCAGCACTCCTGCAAAGAAATGATCCTTTAGCATAACATCCCAGATCCATCCAAGAAGCACTTCTTCACACGCAGAAGCTAAGGCCAAGCATGTAAAAATTTCAGTCGTGAACATTGAATCTCACTACAAATATAGCGCTCGACACAGACTTACGTGAAGTTAGAGCTCTGCGGTTCGAAAGGCTGCTGGTCGGGCTCATTCAGCAGAATGTTCAGCTGCATGTGAAAAGGGAAGAGGTCAGTCAAACTGGGGCTGGCAGAAACAGACATGGCTGTGGGCTGTTTCCTAAGAGGTAGTAACTTGGACTCACCGCGTTGTTGACGGAGCTTCGTATTTGGTCGTAGGTGTCGTTCCTCAGATCGGGGCTGGCGGGCACGCTCAGGTTGCTGATGGCGAATGTAAAAGTGACGGCGTAGGAGGTGTCGGACAGTTCTGTGGAGCAAAAGGATTTTAAATGGCCGAACCAACAAAAGGCAATGCTCCCAGGGACCACCTGGCGTGAGCAGGCCAATGAGTTGCGCGGAATCGGACACCAGCACTTACTCAGGTAGGTGACATTCAGCACCTTCACGGTCCCATTGAGACTGGATTGTCGAGACTCCAGCAGAGTTGAGGTAGCCTGGAGCACCACGCTCTCACTTGGCACAGGTGAGGAGGAGTTGAAAAGCAGCCGGCTGGTGACCACGGCAGACGTAGATCTGTAAACAGAGCCATTTTTCAGTTGCATTGCAAGGCAGAGCAACTTATTTATTCCTTCTTTTCCGCTTTTTAAAAAAAACAGGCCAATGAATGAAACTCTTTACACACGTACATGACTGCAGGACTTGGAGTGGTGGTGACGGGAGCAAGGGTAGTCGTGGTCTGACCTGCAAGCAGAAGAAATTACAGCTTGGTGACTTGGATGAAATGTCCTAGCAGCCCAAGAGAAGATATTCCGGGCGACCTGAGCGTTCCAGGCCTAGCAAACGCTTTGAAGGGCTGAATGAGAAATAAGCACCACACCAACACGATGGCCCAAGGTACAGAGCAACTTACTGATTCTCCTGATTTCATTCAAGAAGCTGACGGGTTGTTTGGCATCCTCCTCTTGGAATACATACTCCATGCTGCCCTCGATCTGGTTTGCAGCACTCCTGCAAAGAAATGATCCTTTAGCATAACATCCCAGATCCATCCAAGAAGCACTTCTTCACACGCAGAAGCTAAGGCCAAGCATGTAAAAATTTCAGTGTGAACATTGAATCTCACTACAAATATAGCGCTCGACACAGACTTACGTGAAGTTAGAGCTCTGCGGTTCGAAAGGCTGCTGGTCGGGCTCATTCAGCAGAATGTTCAGCTGCATGTGAAAAGGGAAGAGGTCAGTCAAACTGGGGCTGGCAGAAACAGACATGGCTGTGGGCTGTTTCCTAAGAGGTAGTAACTTGGACTCACCGCGTTGTTGACGGAGCTTCGTATTTGGTCGTAGGTGTCGTTCCTCAGATCGGGGCTGGCGGGCACGCTCAGGTTGCTGATGGCGAATGTAAAAGTGACGGCGTAGGAGGTGTCGGACAGTTCTGTGGAGCAAAAGGATTTTAAATGGCCGAACCAACAAAAGGCAATGCTCCCAGGGACCACCTGGCGTGAGCAGGCCAATGAGTTGCGCGGAATCGGACACCAGCACTTACTCAGGTAGGTGACATTCAGCACCTTCACGGTCCCATTGAGGCTGGATTGTCGAGACTCCAGCAGAGTTGAGGTAGCCTGGAGCACCACGCTCTCACTTGGCACAGGTGAGGAGGAGTTGAAAAGCAGCAGGCTGGTGACCACGGCAGACGTAGATCTGTAAACAGAGCCATTTTTCAGTTGCATTGCAAGGCAGAGCAACTTATTTATTCCTTCTTTTCCGCTTTTTAAAAAAAACAGGCCAATGAATGAAACTCTTTACACACGTACATGACTGCAGGACTTGGAGTGGTGGTGACGGGAGCAAGGGTAGTCGTGGTCTGACCTGCAAGCAGAAGAAATTACAGCTTGGTGACTTGGATGAAATGTCCTAGCAGCCCAAGAGAAGATATTCCGGGCGACCTGAGCGTTCCAGGCCTAGCAAACGCTTTGAAGGGCTGAATGAGAAATAAGCACCACACCAACACGATGGCCCAAGGTAAAGAGCAACTTACTGATTCTCCTGATTTCATTCAAGAAGCTGACGGGTTGTTTGGCATCCTCCTCTTGGATACATACTCCATGCTGCCCTCGATCTGGTTTGCAGCACTCCTGCAAAGAAATGATCCTTTAGCATAACATCCCAGATCCATCCAAGAAGCACTTCTTCACACGCAGAAGCTAAGGCCAAGCATGTAAAAATTTCAGTGTGAACATTGAATCTCACTACAAATATAGCGCTCGACACAGACTTACGTGAAGTTAGAGCTCTGCGGTTCGAAAGGCTGCTGGTCGGGCTCATTCAGCAGAATGTTCAGCTGCATGTGAAAAGGGAAGAGGTCAGTCAAACTGGGGCTGGCAGAAACAGACATGGCTGTGGGCTGTTTCCTAAGAGGTAGTAACTTGGACTCACCGCGTTGTTGACGGAGCTTCGTATTTGGTCGTAGGTGTCGTTCCTCAGATCGGGGCTGGCGGGCACGCTCAGGTTGCTGATGGCGAATGTAAAAGTGACGGCGTAGGAGGTGTCGGACAGTTCTGTGGAGCAAAAGGATTTTAAATGGCCGAACCAACAAAAGGCAATGCTCCCAGGGACCACCTGGCGTGAGCAGGCCAATGAGTTGCGCGGAATCGGACACCAGCACTTACTCAGGTAGGTGACATTCAGCACCTTCACGGTCCCATTGAGGCTGGATTGTCGAGACTCCAGCAGAGTTGAGGTAGCCTGGAGCACCACGCTCTCACTTGGCACAGGTGAGGAGGAGTTGAAAAGCAGCCGGCTGGTGACCACGGCAGACGTAGATCTGTAAACAGAGCCATTTTTCAGTTGCATTGCAAGGCAGAGCAACTTATTTATTCCTTCTTTTCCGCTTTTTAAAAAAAAACAGGCCAATGAATGAAACTCTTTACACACGTACATGACTGCAGGACTTGGAGTGGTGGTGACGGGAGCAAGGGTAGTCGTGGTCTGACCTGCAAGCAGAAGAAATTACAGCTTGGTGACTTGGATGAAATGTCCTAGCAGCCCAAGAGAAGATATTCCGGGCGACCTGAGCGTTCCAGGCCTAGCAAACGCTTTGAAGGGCTGAATGAGAAATAAGCACCACACCAACACGATGGCCCAAGGTAAAGAGCAACTTACTGATTCTCCTGATTTCATTCAAGAAGCTGACGGGTTGTTTGGCATCCTCCTCTTGGAATACATACTCCATGCTGCCCTCGATCTGGTTTGCAGCACTCCTGCAAAGAAATGATCCTTTAGCATAACATCCCAGATCCATCCAAGAAGCACTTCTTCACACGCAGAAGCTAAGGCCAAGCATGTAAAAATTTCAGTGTGAACATTGAATCTCACTACAAATATAGCGCTCGACACAGACTTACGTGAAGTTAGAGCTCTGCGGTTCGAAAGGCTGCTGGTCGGGCTCATTCAGCAGAATGTTCAGCTGCATGTGAAAAGGGAAGAGGTCAGTCAAACTGGGGCTGGCAGAAACAGACATGGCTGTGGGCTGTTTCCTAAGAGGTAGTAACCTTGGACTCACCGCGTTGTTGACGGAGCTTCGTATTTGGTCGTAGGTGTCGTTCCTCAGATCGGGGCTGGCGGGCACGCTCAGGTTGCTGATGGCGAATGTAAAAGTGACGGCGTAGGAGGTGTCGGACAGTTCTGTGGAGCAAAAGGATTTTAAATGGCCGAACCAACAAAAGGCAATGCTCCCAGGGACCACCTGGCGTGAGCAGGCCAATGAGTTGCGCGGAATCGGACACCAGCACTTACTCAGGTAGGTGACATTCAGCACCTTCACGGTCCCATTGAGGCTGGATTGTCGAGACTCCAGCAGAGTTGAGGTAGCCTGGAGCACCACGCTCTCACTTGGCACAGGTGAGGAGGAGTTGAAAAGCAGCCGGCTGGTGACCACGGCAGACGTAGATCTGTAAACAGAGCCATTTTTCAGTTGCATTGCAAGGCAGAGCAACTTATTTATTCCTTCTTTTCCGCTTTTTAAAAAAAACAGGCCAATGAATGAAACTCTTTACACACGTACATGACTGCAGGACTTGGAGTGGTGGTGACGGGAGCAAGGGTAGTCGTGGTCTGACCTGCAAGCAGAAGAAATTACAGCTTGGTGACTTGGATGAAATGTCCTAGCAGCCCAAGAGAAGATATTCCGGGCGACCTGAGCGTTCCAGGCCTAGCAAACGCTTTGAAGGGCTGAATGAGAAATAAGCACCACACCAACACGATGGCCCAAGGTAAAGAGCAACTTACTGATTCTCCTAATTTCATTCAAGAAGCTGACGGGTTGTTTGGCATCCTCCTCTTGGAATACATACTCCATGCTGCCCTCGATCTGGTTTGCAGCACTCCTGCAAAGAAATGATCCTTTAGCATAACATCCCGGATCCATCCAAGAAGCACTTCTTCACACGCAGAAGCTAAGGCCAAGCATGTAAAAATTTCAGTGTGAACATTGAATCTCACTACAAATATAGCGCTCGACACAGACTTACGTGAAGTTAGAGCTCTGCGGTTCGAAAGGCTGCTGGTCGGGCTCATTCAGCAGAATGTTCAGCTGCATGTGAAAAGGGAAGAGGTCAGTCAAACTGGGGCTGGCAGAAACAGACATGGCTGTGGGCTGTTTCCTAAGAGGTAGTAACTTGGACTCACCGCGTTGTTGACGGAGCTTCGTATTTGGTCGTAGGTGTCGTTCCTCAGATCGGGGCTGGCGGGCACGCTCAGGTTGCTGATGGCGAATGTAAAAGTGACGGCGTAGGAGGTGTCGGACAGTTCTGTGGAGCAAAAGGATTTTAAATGGCCGAACCAACAAAAGGCAATGCTCCCAGGGACCACCTGGCGTGAGCAGGCCAATGAGTTGCGCGGAATCGGACACCAGCACTTACTCAGGTAGGTGACATTCAGCACCTTCACGGTCCCATTGAGGCTGGATTGTCGAGACTCCAGCAGAGTTGAGGTAGCCTGGAGCACCACGCTCTCACTTGGCACAGGTGAGGAGGAGTTGAAAGCAGCCTGCTGGTCACCACGGCAGACGTAGATCTGTAAACAGAGCCATTTTTCAGTTGCATTGCAAGGCAGAGCAACTTATTTATTCCTTCTTTTCGCTTTTTAAAAAAAACAGGCCAATGAATGAAACTCTTTACACACGTACATGACTGCAGGACTTGGAGTGGTGGTGACGGGAGCAAGGGTAGTCGTGGTCTGACCTGCAAGCAGAAGAAATTACAGCTTGGTGACTTGGATGAAATGTCCTAGCAGCCCAAGAGAAGATATTCCGGGCGACCTGAGCGTTCCAGGCCTAACAAACGCTTTGAAGGGCTGAATGAGAAATAAGCACCACACCAACACGATGGCCAAGGTAAAGAGCAACTTACTGATTCTCCTGATTTCATTCACGAAGCTGACGGTTTGTTTGGCATCCTCCTCTTGGAATACATACTCCATGCTGCCCCTCGATATGGTTTGCAGCACTCCTGCAAAGATAATGTATCCTTTAGCATAACATCCCAGATCCATCCAAGAAGCACTTCTTCACACGCAGAAGCTAAGGCCAAGCTATGTAAAAATTTCAGTTGTGAACATTGAATCTCACTACAAATATAGCGCTCGACACAGACTTACGTGAAGTTAGAGCTCTGCGGTTCGAAAGGCTGCTGGTCGGGCTCCATTCAGCAGAATGTTCAGCTGCATGTGAAAAGGGAAGAGGTCAGTCAAATCTGGGGGATGGCAGAAACAGACATGGCTGTGGGCTGTTTCCTAAGAGGTAGTAACTTGGACTCACCGCGTTGTTGACGGAGCTTCGTATTTGGTCGTAGGTGTCGTTCCTCAGATCGGGGATGGCGGGCACGCTCAGGTTGCTGATGGCGAATGTAAAAAGTGACGGCGTAGGAGGTGTCGGACAGTTCTGTGGAGCAAAAGGATTTTAAATGGCCGAATCCAACAAAAGGCAATGCTCCCAGGGGACCACCTGGCGTGAGCAGGCCAATGAGTTGCGCGGAATCGGACACCAGCACTTACTCAGGTAGGTGACATTCAGCACCTTCACGGTCCCATTGAGGCTGGATTGTCGAGACTCCAGCAGAGTTGAGGTAGCCTGGCAGCACCACGCTCTCACTTGGCACAGGTTGAGGAGGAGTTGAAAAGCAGCCGGCTGGTGACCACGGCAGACGTAGATCTGTAAACAGAGCCATTTTTTCAGTTGCATTGCAAGGCAGAGGCAACTTATTTATTCCTTCTTTTCCGCTTTTTAAAAAAAACAGGCCAATGAATGAAACTCTTTACACACGTACATGACTGCAGGACTTGGAGTGGTGGTGACGGGAGCAAGGGTAGTCGTGGTCTGACCTGCAAGCAGAAGAAATTACAGCTTGGTGACTTGGATGAAATGTCCTAGCAGCCCCAAGAGAAGATATTCCGGGCGACCTGAGCGTTCCAGGCCTAGCAAACGCTTTGAAGGGCTGAATGAGAAATAAGCACCACACCAATCACGATGGCCCAAGGTAAAGAGCAACTTACTGATTCTCCTAATTTCATTCAAGAAGCTGACGGGTTGTTTGGCATCCTCCTCTTGGAATACATACTCCATGCTGCCCTCGATCTGGTTTGCAGCACTCCTGCAAAGAAATGATCCTTTAGCATAACATCCCAGATCCATCCAAGAAACACTTCTTCACACGCAGAAGCTAAGGCCAAGCATGTAAAAATTTCAGTGTGAACATTGAATCTCACTACAAATATAGCGCTCGACACAGACTTACGTGAAGTTAGAGCTCTGCGGTTCGAAAGGCTGCTGGTCGGGCTCATTCAGCAGAATGTTCAGCTGCATGTGAAAAGGGAAGAGGTCAGTCAAACTGGGGCTGGCAGAAACAGACATGGCTGTGGGCTGTTTCCTAAGAGGTAGTAACTTGGACTCACCGCGTTGTTGACGGAGCTTCGTATTTGGTCGTAGGTGTCGTTCCTCAGATCGGGGATGGCGGGCACGCTCAGGTTGCTGATGGCGAATGTAAAAGTGACGGCGTAGGAGGTGTCGGACAGTTCTGTGGAGCAAAAGGATTTTAAATGGCCGAACCAACAAAAGGCAATGCTCCCAGGGACCACCTGGCGTGAGCAGGCCAATGAGTTGCGCGGAATCGGACACCAGCACTTACTCAGGTAGGTGACATTCAGCACCTTCACGGTCCCATTGAGGCTGGATTGTCGAGACTCCAGCAGAGTTGAGGTAGCCTGGAGCACCACGCTCTCACTTGGCACAGGTGAGGAGGAGTTGAAAAGCAGCCGGCTGGTGACCACGGCAGACGTAGATCTGTAAACAGAGCCATTTTTCAGTTGCATTGCAAGGCAGAGCAACTTATTTATTCCTTCTTTTCCGCTTTTTAAAAAAAACAGGCCAATGAATGAAACTCTTTACACACGTACATGACTGCAGGACTTGGAGTGGTGGTGACGGGAGCAAGGGTAGTCGTGGTCTGACCTGCAAGCAGAAGAAATTACAGCTTGGTGACTTGGATGAAATGTCCTAGCAGCCCAAGAGAAGATATTCCGGGCGACCTGAGCGTTCCAGGCCTAGCAAACGCTTTGAAGGGCTGAATGAGAAATAAGCACCACACCAACACGATGGCCCAAGGTAAAGAGCAACTTACTGATTCTCCTGATTTCATTCAAGAAGCTGACGGGTTGTTTGGCATCCTCCTCTTGGAATACATACTCCATGCTGCCCTCGATCTGGTTTGCAGCACTCCTGCAAAGAAATGATCCTTTAGCATAACATCCCAG